>NC_048581.1:79545801-79755801 GCF_013265735.2 Oncorhynchus mykiss | reverse complement strand
GCATACACTTTAGGAGTGGGGGTAGGGAGGTGGGTGCAGGGGGTGCTGGGATGAGTATGGGGCGGAAGACAGAGCGAATCAAATCAAGAGGAACGGTAGAAATATAAATAGAGCCATGTGTTGATTTTAGCTGTCTTCTCCCTCTGAGTGAAAAACAGACTTTAAATCCCGCATACAGTCATTTCCTTTCAAAATGACTTTTGCTTTTCTCTCTCATAAATCTGTCTTGATGTTGAGGAGGACTGAGAGGATCTCCAGCATAGCGTGAAGTGGGTGACAGAAAGAACACGTCTATTTCAGCCATAGGATGAGCCTGAGGTGGGCTGGATGGATGCACACGGCACACACTTTTAGATGTAATTTGACTGTCTTTTACTACCCCTTTAGCCTAAATTAAATCACTTCTCTTTTCAATAATCCATATCGTTATACTGTAACTTAATTACCCATTACCCACATAAATTGTGGTATTCCTCTAAAAGTTACAATAAGGTCCAGTAATTTAATCTACTATATAGTTGGTGTCCTGAGTATAGAGCGAATGACTATATAAATGACTTCTCCAAAACTTCATCAGTTCCATTTTATGATTCATTATTCCACTGCTGATTCCTGCTGCCAAGTCTGCAAGTTCTCTTCTCCTTCAGTTCTGATGCCTGAGTCTTTGTGCTACTTTACCTGGGAAACACCAGCAGACTATAGATCACTTATTAAATACGGCAATGCTTCAGAGCCTGTTCATTCTATTGAAATCCCTCTGATACTAATCTCTCCCTCTGTTTTAAACCCTCCACTATACCCTCAGATTATTTCTCTATCTACTGTAGTCGATATCTCTGATTTATGTTGTGAGCCCCCTAGTTTCTGTGACTGTGTCTTTTGCTCTTTTTGGATGGAACCCATGACATGGCACGTGTTCTATCGTGTTTGCCTGAAGACGTTCAGAGGGGTGCCTGAACCACAAACAGTCACAGTGTCCATGCCTCACCTACTACGGCACCACGGCAGAGCAGTAGCTAACATTCAGGGAACATGTGCTTTTAGCTGGTGGTTTGGGCATTAATGTTGGGCGTGTTTGCTCTCTCTGATTAGCTGGGAGAAAGAAAGAGGGAGAGAGGGACAGCAGCCTCCCTCCAAAGGAGAGGAGGACTAATCCTTCCATTCATTCTAACCAGCAAAGCTTCACTTCACCCACTCTTTCATGTACACATGCAAAATTAGTCACTCCTCACCATTCTATTGTAATAAGCACGTTGCTCACAGCTGATGTGTACAGTAGAACGGCAATTACAGGGTTATCTCTGAAATGAAAAGTGTTCCAGTAACACCAGCGATTACTCACTACTGTACCGTATAGCAGCTGTGTCTGCAAAACTATTAATACCATCTTCAGTCTGGTGCAATAACCATTATATCACACAGGTGTGAAGCTTCTCTGAAACTAAAGACAGACCCAGGAGTTAAAGAGATGATGAAACTAAAGACAGACCCAGGAGTTAAAGAGATGATGAAACTAAAGACAGACCCAGGAGTTAAAGAGGTGATGAAACTAAAGACAGACCCAGGAGTTAAAGAGATGATGAAACTAAAGACAGACCCAGGAGTTAAAGAGATGATGAAACTAAAGACAGACCCAGGAGTTAAAGAGATGATGAAACTAAAGACAGACCCAGGAGTTAAAGAGATGATGAAACTAAAGACAGACCCAGGAGTTAAAGAGGTGATGAAACTAAAGACAGACCCAGGAGTTAAAGAGGTGATGAAACTAAAGACAGACCCAGGAGTTAAAGAGATGATGAAACTAAAGACAGACCCAGGAGTTAAAGAGATGATGAAACTAAAGACAGACCCAGGAGTTAAAGAGGTGATGAAACTAAAGACAGACCCAGGAGTTAAAGAGGTGATGAAACTAAAGACAGACCCAGGAGTTAAAGAGATGATGAAACTAAAGACAGACCCAGGAGTTGTTAGGTTAGATTACTCGTTGGTTATTACTGCATTGTCGGAACTAGAAGCACAAGCATTTCGCTACACTCGCATTAACATCTGCTAACCATGTGTATGTGACAAATACATTTGATTTGATTTGATTTTATTTGAGTTAAAGAGGTGATGAAACTAAAGACAGACCCAGGAGTGAAATAGGTGAAGATTTTCTATAATTTCAGCCAGAAGGAGCACTCACAAGCCAAAATGGGTCCCCGAAAAGTTTGACATAGAAACACCAGATTTTCAGAATTTGTTTGTTGTTGTTCGTTTATGAATGATGAAATTAGTGAAAAATTTGAATGACATTCCACCCATGAGGTCACTAGGTCATTTGACTGCAGGAAAGGGCTTCCTCTCCTATCCCTGTTTCTCTGTGACTCCCTGTAAAATTATATTCCCCTGAGCTCTTCCCCGGCAATTATTCAGAAAAACTCTCCCTTCCATTCGTTCCCTCAACGTTTCCCTGACATTCACCCACCACAAGAATAAATCCTCTCTCTCCACATCAATTTATTCCTATGTGGCTTTTTCTGTGGCGGTGTCCGTTCTGCAATAAGCATCGATAATTAGAAGAAAACTGTGTGAATGTTTGACCTAAGTTAATTAGAAAGTTTGCAGACTTGGCAGCAGGAATCAGCAGTGGAATAATGAATCATAAAATGGTTCATTACTGTGCCCAGGGAACACTCTCAATCTCAATAAACGGACATGGTCCCTGGCAGACAAATCAAACCAGGACTCATACACTGCCTCATTTAGCCGCTGAAAGGAACTCAATAAAAAAAATAAAAAGCTTTTAGCTCTAAACGGTTTCTATTATTAAAGTCTCTCTCCTCCTCTTTTTCTCCTTCTCTCTCTCTCTCTCTCTCTCTCCCTTCCTCACTCCCTCTCTCTCTTTTCCCCTCTCTCAGGCTCTTTCTCTTGGTCCATCTCCCGTGTGTCAAAAACTCTGTTGTTGCCATATCATTACTATGCCTAACACAATTTTGTAAAAACTACTTGTCATGCAAAAACCAGCTCCTTCCAATCCTCAAATATAACAGAGAAAACCAATCATATTACTAAAGTTTCATGGTTCGACCCTCTTCTCTTAGGCGTTCATTATCAAAGCACTACAATAACAACCCCTTCAAGTACACAGAGGATGAGTGCTCATAATAAACTCTATTCATTTACTCCATCCACAAAGCATAACACAGAACACTAAACTCATCCATACCATAGTCCACTAACACTTACTGCCTTAGACACATAATACCACACAATACGCCAGCTCCTGTGTAGATAGCACCCTGTTCATTTTCTATCCCATAGTGGGTGTGGCGTGGACACTGACTGTTTGTGGTTCAGGCAAACACGATGGAACACATGCCATGTCATGGGTTCCACCCGGAAAGAGCAAAAGACACAGTCACAGGAACTAGGGGGCTCACAACATAAATCAGAGATACAGACTACAGTAGATAGAGAAATAATCTGAGGGTATAGTAGAGGGTTTAAAACAGAGGGAGAGATTAGTATCAGAGGGATTTCAATAGAATGAACAGGCTCTGAAGCATTGCCGTATTTAATAAGTGATCTATAGTCTGCTGGTGTTTCCCAGGTAAAGTAGCACAAAGACTCAGGCATCAGAACTGAAGGAGAAGAGAACTTGCAGACTTGGCAGCAGGAATCAGCAGTGGAATAATGAATCATAAAATGGAACTGATGAAGTTTTGGAGAAGTCATTTAGATAGTCATTCGCTCTATACTCAGGACACCAACTATATAGTAGATTCAATTACTGGACCTTATTGTAACTTTTAGATTCAGTTCCAAGCTTTTATTCTCTAATGCTGACCATGTCACTCTCCTGCTGCTCTGCTCCGTTCTTCCTGGGTTGGCCAGACAGCCTTTCCTGCTCACTCCACTGACCCTAAAGCTCTTTCAATGAGCACAGACCTCTCAAGACCCACAGACAAACGTTCCACCCACATCAGTTCCTCATCAGTTCCTCATCAGTTCCTCATCATCTCCTCATCAGCTCCTCATCAGCTCCTCATCAGTTCCTCATCAGCTCCTCATCAGCTCCTCATCAGCTCCTCATCAGCTCCTCATCAGTTCCTCATCAGCTCCTCATCAGTTCCTCATCAGCTCCTCATCAGCTCCTCATCAGTTCCTCGTGAGCTCCCCTAGCCACCTGTGGTGTTCCAGCAGAAGCCTTCTCCTTCGGTACTGAGCATGTCTATGCCCTTTCGACAGCGCTCCAAGCCCCAGGAACTCAGAGGTAGAAATGTCCCAGGAGGATAATAGGCAATTTTCTTTCAACTCTACATGAAAATCAGCTTTTAACTTGATATCTCTGGGGCCATTTGGATCAAGCGTCTTAGAGCAGGACTGCTGAACTAGGATCAGGTCCCCCCTATCGATGCAAATCTTATTCATTGCGATCTAATAGGAAAAACTGATCCTAGATCAGCACTCCTACTCTGAGATGCTTGATACATTTGCTTGACTTATTCCTAATAACATCATTTTATAGCTTAACACTAACTGGTCATAATATTTTGTGCTACTGCTAACTCAATGTCCAAATATGAAATATGAATGAACATCAATGTCTACCTTTATCAAATGCATACAGTGCATAACCACAATATTGTATAACAAAACCATGTGTTGTATGCTTGTATTTAGAGTGTATTATATATGTGTTATTGACAGAAGCTAGGCTATTGAATGATTTGAGTGTGAGAATGACTGGCTTCTGTGTATGAGTACTGCATTTTACTCAACTAAGGAGAAATAACAGCACTCACACAGCATGCTCATAACGGCGCTGGTGCCAAAACTGAAACAGCTGGGCCAATCTTTCCACTGCAGACTATGCACAGGGACTTGATTTTCCCACAGTAAACATTTTTTGCTGAGAAAAACTCTTTCAAATTAACATCCTCCCAGAGTATTCCATTCTACTACTATGCCTATATAATCCCAAGCAGGCTAAATCAGAAAGCCTTTATTCATATACAAGTCCCAGTAAAGGCATATCTTTGAGAGAATCTAGGGGCCAGCACAAAATGGCTACAGGAACAACAGGCAGGACTGATTGCTCCATGGTTGGTTCTCCATGTTCTTTGTCCCCTCGTTCGGGATAAAGAGCAGCTAACTCTGAAGATTGGCTGAGTGAGGCTGCTGGAAAAGCTTGTTAAAAACCGGGTTCCTAGCTTCTATGCCTCAGAAATAGAGAGGTTCTTCTGATGAAGAGGAAGACTGCAAACAAAACAGGTAGAAACGGTGGTCTATCTGTTAGCAGATAATTGGTGAATTATTTGGGATACAGAGTGTGAACACGACAAACTGGGAACATTCCAAGAACATTAGCTTAGATTCCCATGAAGTTCTAGTTAGACTTTTATCTAACATTAGGATGATAACGTCTCAAAATATATACAGTGGGGCAAAAAAGTATTTAGTCAGCCACCAATTGTGCAAGTTCTCCCACTTAAAAAGATGAGAGAGGCCTGTAATTTTCATCATAGGTACACTTCAACTATGACAGACAAAATGAGAAAAAAAATCCAGAAAATCACATTGTAGGATTTTTAATGAATTTATTTGCAAATTATGGTGGAAAATAAGTATTTGGTCACCTACAAACAAGCAAGATTTCTGGCTCTCACAGACCTGTAACTTCTTCTTTAAGAGGCTCCTCTGTCCTCCACTTGTTACCTGTATTAATGGCACCCGTTTGAACTTGTTATCAGTATAAAAGACACCTGTCCACAACCTCAAACAGTCACACTCCAAACTCCACTATGACCAAGACCAAAGAGCTGTCAAAGGACACCAGAAACAAAATTGTAGACCTGCACCAGGCTGGGAAGACTGAATCTGCAATAGGTAAGCAGCTTGGTTTGAAGAAATCAACTGTGGGAGCAATTATTAGGAAATGGAAGACCACTGATAATCTCCCTCGATCTGGGGCTCCATGCAAGATCTCACCCCGTGGGGTCAAAATTATCACAAGAACGGTGAGCAAAAATCCCAGAACCACACAGGGGGACCTAGTGAATGACCTGCAGAGAGCTGGGACCAAAGTAACAAAGCCTACCATCAGTAACACACTACGCCGCCAGGGACTCCAATCCTGCAGTGCCAGACGTGTCCCCCTGCTTAAGCCAGTACATGTCCAGGCCCATCTGAAGTTTGCTAGAAAGCATTTGGATGATCCAGAAGAAGATTGGGAGAATGTCATATGGTCAGATGAAACCAAAATATAACTTTTTGGTAAAAACTCAACTCGTCGTGTTTGGAGGACAAAGAATGCTGAGTTGCATCCAAAGAACACCATACCTACTGTGAAGCATGGGGGTGGAAACATCATGCTTTGGGGCTGTTTTTCTGCAGATGAACCAGGACGACTGATCCGTATAAAGGAAAGAATGAATGGGGCCATGTATCGTGAGATTTTGAGTGAAAACCTTCCATCAGCAAGGGCATTGAAGATTAAATGTGGCTGGGTCTTTCAGCATGACAATGATTCCAAACACACCGCCCGGGCAAAGAAGGAGTGGCTTCATAAGAAGCATTTCAAGGTCCTGGAGTGGCCTAGCCAGTCTCCAGATCTCAACCCCATAGATTATCTTTGGAGGGAGTTGAAAGTCCGTGTTGCCCAGCAACAGCCCCAAAACATCACTGCTATAGAGGAGATCTGCATGGAGGAATGGGCCATAATACCAGCAACAGTGTGTGAAAACCTTGTGAAGACTTACAGAAAACGTTTGACCTCTGTCATTGCCAACAAAGGGTATATAACAGTATTGAGATAAACTTTTGTTATTGACCAAATACTTATTTTCCACCATAATTTGCAAATAAATTCATTAAAAATCCTACAATGTGATTTTCTGGATTTTTTTTTCCATTTTGTCTGTCATAGTTGAAGTGTATCTATGATGAAAATTACAGGCCTCTCTCATCTTTTTAAGTGGGAGAACTTGCCCAATTGGTGGCTGACTAAATGCTTTTTTGCCCCACTGTATATGTTTTTATGTTTTAAATTAAATATCCTTGGAATGTTCTCATGACATTAATTTAAATGTTGTGCACAACATCTGAAACAACCACCACAGAACGTTCCCAAAAAGTTATCATTAGGTTTCCAGGTAATGTAATAACACAATGTACCAGTAATATTTTCCCAGCAAACCAAAATTGATTACGTGAATGTTCCCAGAAAATTTGCAAGGTTGTGGCAAATGTTCTCATAACACAAAACTGTCCAGTCGTGCGGATGATTATACAATATTTGTATAAAACATTCATCTGATATTGCAAGAACGTTCACAAAACACACTTTGTCTGTTCTTTAAAGGTTCCCAGAATGTTTCTTATGGTTGTGGGAACAGTCTGATAGGAACATTGTGGGGACATCACAAAATATATGTTCCCAAAACACAAAAACTGTTCAGTTGTACGGATGATTCTACAATGTTTCTTTTAGGGTGCAAAACAACATTCACCTGCTGTGATGAGAACTTTCCCAAAACACAGTTTTTATGTTCTTAAACAGCCATAACACATTTGTCTAGGTTGTGGGAACATTGTGGGGATATATCAAGAGATATGTACCCAATACACTAAAACTGTCCACTTGTCCTGACATTCAGAAAATGTTTATATCAGG
The DNA here is from genome assembly GCF_013265735.2 of Oncorhynchus mykiss. Lineage (NCBI taxonomy): Eukaryota > Metazoa > Chordata > Actinopteri > Salmoniformes > Salmonidae > Oncorhynchus > Oncorhynchus mykiss. The sequence goes on along the minus strand of NC_048581.1, from coordinate 79,748,144 downwards.
GTGCACAAAACATAATTTTGGTGTTGCAGTAATGTTGACAGAACAGGCTGTAAAGGTTCCCAAAACATTTAATTAGGTTGTGGGAACAGTGTGGGTACATTACAACAGATAGGTTCCTAAAACACAAAATATTCTCAGTTGTGATGACATTCATACAATGTTTAAGTTAGGTTGTACAGGACATTATCTTAATTCAGTAAGAATGTTGACAGAACACATGGTCTAAGTTCTTTAAAGGTTCCAATAAAATGTTATGAAGTTATGGGAATTATCTGGGACGTTGCAATAATAGTATTGTGATATTCACCATGTTCCACAATTTCCAAATGGGTCAGTTTTTATTACATTCATTGCGTATTTGCTTTAGGTTTAACATGAAATCCTATGAATATTCAAACAAAATACATTTTACCTTGTCTTGGTGGTCCTCAGAACATTTCAAAACCATTTAGAAAATGTTAAATTTAAGTTTGAACTAATATTACCACAACATTCTAATTTTTAGCTCTTAAAGCCAATTGGAATACATCCCCATTATGTTTCCATCCAGATTTAATGACTGTATTGTAGGCCCACTGAAAAGTGAAAGACACACAGCATTTTAATCTAGAAGATATTTGAACAGCAGTTAATCATACAAATGTAACCATAGGTTTTACACTTCATATGTTGACAATCTGCATATGTGGGGTTTGTACCTGGAATGTTTGGTTCCCAAGCCAGGTCTTTCATACTCTGGGCCACCAGGGAAGTGCTCTTATGGATTCTTTTTTTCAGTATATAGCCATGGCTGTATGGTCAATCAAGAATTCCATGCGTTCTTTTAAACCTTCTTAGACATAACTAACGGTTAACTGGGTTAGTCACCATCACTTCCCCTCTTCCTCTTTATATGCTGCGTACCTCTGGGTCCATGTTTACAAGGTATTTAAGACTATGAGTGCTAATCTAGGAACACTTTTGCTTTTCAGATCATGAAAATAAGACAGGGTTGTGTTTTCTAAGAAGTTGAACAGTTAATTGTTACAAAATGTTTTGTTTTTTACAGTTGGTCTAAATTCTGAATAACTGACTGGATTTACAAATCTGGATGAGTAAAAGACAGCGTTCTCTTTTAGTAGGCTGAGCCTCAATTTCTCTCAAAATAAACATGGTTAAAGAATATGTGGGATTTAACCTGCAATCTTTGGATCTGCAGCCAGATCATTAACCCTCTGTGCCACCTGGGGATATCTGCATCCTGGCAGGGTCTAATATGGCCAATCAGGACACAGAACACCATTTCTGATTTATTAACATCATTCCATCCTCTTCATATGCAGTGTACTTGTAACAAATTTAAAATTCCATGAGTCTCTATATCACAATACAGTCCTCAAATGTGAATTACCATTAAATATGGAGAGAAACATAATTGGGATGTATACCAATCTGATTTCCTATGCTTTAAGGAACTACAAATGTGCATGCTGAGAATGTTGTGGCAATAATAGGTAAAACTTAAATATAGCATTTTCTAAATTGTGTGAATATTAATAGAATACTATGTTAAATCTAAAATAAATATGTTATGAACGTCATCAAAACTGACGTTTTTTGTGGAACATATCTCTTGCATATCTCTCTTATCTCTTTCCCACAACCTAATTAAACATTAAGGGAACTTCTAAAGAACTCAGAAAGGCTGTTCTGTCAACGTTCTTGCAACATAAAAGGAATGTTTTGTGCACTCTGATGCAAACATTATCTGAATGTCAGTACAACTGCACAGTTTTAGTGTTTTGGGAACCTTTCTCTTGTCATATCTCCACAACTTTCCAAGGTTGGTTGTGGGAACAGTGTGGGGAGATATGTTCCCAAAACACAAAATATGCTCAGCTGTGATGACATTAATATAATGTTTAAGTTAAGTTGCACAGGACATTCCCTTAATGTTGTAAGAATGTTTACAGACTAAATGTGTTCTGGGAACGTTTTTGTAACATCAGGTGAATGTTTTTTGCACCCTAAAATAAACATTGTAGAATCATCCGAACAACTGGACAGTTTTGGGGTTTTGGGAACATATCGTTTGTGATGTCCCCATACCGTTCTCACCAGACTGTTCCCACAACCGAATTAAACATTATGGGAACCTTTAAAGAAAATATTAAATGTGTTCTAGGAATGTTCTTGCAACATCGGGTGAATGTTTTATATAAAAATTATATAATCATTAGCACAACTGGACAGTTTTGTGTTATGAGAACATTTTCCGTAACCTAACAAATGTCCTGGGAACTTTCACAGAACAAATTTTATTTGTTGGTTAGAGAGAAAATAAAGGGTGGCTGCGAGATTACAGCCCCAGCAGGTACGTGTTCACTTTTGTCAATTTTTGGATGACTCCCAAGGAGGGAGTTATACCCATTGTGCACGCACGCACACACACACACACACACACACACACACACACACACACACACACACACACACACACACGCACACACACACACACACACACACACACACACACACACACACACACACACACACACACACACACACACACACACACACACACACACAGCTACTGTGGGAACACTACTGCCATGTCCTATTATGTTACAGTAAGCAAGTGTTGACTGATACACAGAGGAGCAGGATACAGTGCTCAGCTCACACCGTTGGAGGCTGCTGAGGTCAAGGACGTCAGTGGAATAGTACATTATGAACCACATGGAAACCAAGCTTGATATCATTCCATTGACTCCATTCCAGGAGTTAAAATGACCTGTCCTCCCCGCAGCTCAGGAACCCCTCAGAAACAAAATGAGGCATCTCAAGGATTTATCCTGTTAGAACATGTGTAATAAAAAACGTTGTATTTAACCTAGCAAAACAGGGCGGTAGGTAGCCTAGCGGCCAGTAACTGAAGGGTCGCTGGTTTGAATCCCTGAGCCAGCAAAGTGGAAAAATCTGCTGTTCTGCCCCTGAGCAAGGCAGTTAACATTCCTACGACAACTGGGCGCTGATGACGTGGATGTCTATTAAAGCAGCCCCCCGCACCTCTCTGATGCAGAAGACACATTTTGGTTGAATGTATCCAGTTGTGCAACTGCTAGGTATCCTATTTCCTTCCCCAAAAAGGTCAGATCGTGTGTGTGGATGCCTGTGCAGCTTGGTACTTACAGCCCTTATAGATGTCTGTGGGGATCTGGACGGCGCTGTAGGAGTAGTTGACCTTGTTTTTAAAGTTGGGATCGTCCACAAACTCCAGCTTCATGGAGTAGGGGTTCTCCATCAGGTTCTCTTCCCCATCTCCATCCTCCGTCTGCACAGAGAGACATACACAGAGAAAGAAACACACTGTTAATGAGATAAGTACAGTACAGGAGGAAATGCAGACAGACGAACGCAAACAGATATCCGCCCCGCAAAGCCACAAACAAACAGGAACACACTCACAAAGGATTGAATGCACAGGCACACGCACATACTCTCACGCACACACACACAGAAGCACACATGCACACTCCTGGATTAAACTACAAAAACAGCAATTACACCGCTTTTTAGGCTGGGTTTGGATTTTACTTCTATTCTTTGCCTCGTCACAAAGCAACAGCAGGTATCAAAGTAGACACAAAACAGTTGGAATCAATTAGTGTCCAAGATGGCTATCACAGACACATTAGGTGGCACACAAATTAAGTCTGACAATAATAACTAACAACCAACACTACTTAATCACAGCTTTCTCTGCCACCCACACAGGCTGCATCTCCAATAAGCCCATGCAGTGTTAGGTTAAGAAGCCAGCTGGAGCTGCCTTGTGTTATGTTAGACATTCAGAACAACAGAATGTCTATTATTCTGTAGTCTACCCACTAGCACAGAACATAGAGCTATAGAGCTATAATGTGTTTACTGAGAGGATGACCTCTTCCATTAGTATTTAGCTGGGTTAGCCCGGTACATTACTTTCACAAAATGACAAATGTCAAATAAGGACAAAAGAAATGTGGGAGTAAAACTTTTCCTATTAATGTGACATTTAGGATTCCATCTTGATTAGCTATCGACAGAGGACAAGCCTTGCCTTTTCAAGAGCCAATCATGTGAAAATAAATAGGAGTTAGATCTAAACACATCCTCTGGTGGAGCTTATTCATTTATCTGTGCCTCCAAATCCTAAGGGATCTCACTAATATGCTGCAAGGTGCATACTGACAAAATATAGCACATACTGTATCTAATACCATAAATGTAATCTCCGTTAACCTAGAAGTAAAATTTTGCGTAATTTGGTCAGCTGCATGATTAACTTCTGTGTTCATACAGGGTCTTCAGTTAGTCTTAATACTCCTTGACGTATTCTGAATTCAAAATGGATTAAATATATTAATTTCTCACCCACCTACACACAATACCTCATAATGACAAAGTGAAAACATGTTTTTAGAAATGTTTGCAAATTTTTTGAAAATTAAATATAGAATATCTTTACATTAGTATTCATACCCCTGAGTCAATACGTTGTAGAAGCACATTGGCAGTGATTACAGCTGTGCGGCTTTCTGGGTAAGTCTCTAAGAGCTTTCCACTCCTCGATTGTGCAACATTTGCCCATTATTATTTTCTAAATTCTTCAAGCCCTGTCAAATTGGTTGTTGATCATTACTAAACAACAATTTTCAGGTCGTGCCATAGATTTAAAAAAGATTTAAGCAAAAACTACCGCTGAGGAACATTCACTATCTTCTTGGTAAGCAAATCCAGTGTAGATTTGGCCTTGTGTTGTAGCTTAGTGTCCTGCTGTCTGGTGGAAAGCAGACTGAACCAGGTTTTCCTCTAGGATTTTGCCTGTGCTTATCTCCATTACATTTATTTTTTATCCTGAAAAACTCCCCAGTCCTTAACAATTACAATTATACCCAGAACATGATGCAGCCACCACTATGTTTGAAAATATGGAGAGTGGTACACAGTAATGTGTTGTATTGGATTTGCCCCAAACATAACACTTTGTATTCAGGGCAAAAACTTAATTGTTTTGCTACTTTTTTTTTTAGTATTACTTTAGTTGCAAACAAGATGCATATTTTGGAATATATTTATTCTGTACAGGCTTCCTTTTTTTCACTGTCAATTATGTTAGTATTGTGGAGTAACTAGAATGTTGTTGATCCATCCTCAGTTTTCTCCTATCACAGCCATTAAACTCTGTAACTGTTTAAAAGTCACCATTGGCCTCATGTTAAAATCCCTGAGCAGTTTCCATCCTCTCCTGTATCTTCGTAGTGACTGGGTGTACTGATACACCATTTGAAGTGTAATTAATAACTTCAACATCCGCAAAGGGATATTCATTGTTTTTCATTGCTTTTTTTTATTTGTACCCATCTACCAATAGGTTCCCTTTTTTGCGAGGCATTGGAAAACCTCCCTGGTCTTTATGGTTGAATCTGTGTTTGAAATGTGTTTGAAATTCACTGCTCGACTGAGGGATCTTACAGATAATTGTATGTGGGGTACAGAGATGAAGTAGTCATTCAAATCATGTTTTACACAATTATTGCACAAGGAGTGAGTCCATGCAACTTATTATATGACTTGTTAAGTACATTTTTAGTCCTGAACTTATTTAGGCTTGCCATAACAAAGGGTATGAATACTTATTGACTGAAGACATTTTATCTTTTCATTATTAATTAACTAGTAAATATGTTGAAAAACATACTTCCACTTTGACATTATGGGGTATTATGTGTAGACCAGTGACTCAACTAACATTTGGTAAAAAATGAATTCAGTCTGTAACACAACAAAATGTGGAAAATGTCAAATACTGTATGTGAATAGTTTCTGAAGGCCCTGTATGTATTAGAAATGGAGAGTTCCGGCAAAAATGAAGTCTTCACCCTCCGATCTGTGTGGGCACACGTGTGAAGCACTGGAGTTGAAGCACCCTAAACATTCAAATAACCAGTGAGGAAAACTCCAACACTGAAACTAATACTGCTAGGATCTCACGCATCCATCCCATTCAGTCCTGGCAGAGTCTCTCGGTTTACACGCAGAATCTGCCCACGGAGAGATTACCACCATTGAGAAGGTATGAGAGGAAGCCATGCTGAATATATAGCATACCATCAGGAAAGGGAAGCCAATATATACAATTCTTAATCTACGCACAAAATATGTATATACTGTGCATACTGTATTATAAGTGTAATAAAATACAATCCTAAAACTGACAGACACATGTCAGTGCATAACACAAATACTCACACATCCGAAGAGGAGGGTGGTGGCAGGCAGAACAAACAAAAAAACTAAGACAAAAAATAAATACTCAAATACAGTACAGTACAATACAATACAGTACAGTACACACTGAGACATGCCCATATATCTCTCTTTAATGGAGTAGCAAGGGTTCATTGAATTTGACATGGTAAAAACGGTTTGTTTTTCACAAATTTGTATTCAAGCCTCATGCTCTGTGCAGGAATTGATCGATGGCCTGTCTTTAATTGTCTATTAAAAAGCAATTGCAAGCTGTTGTTGGAAGTGAAGGTAAGAGCAGAGCAGGCCGACAGTTGTGAAGATAGTCCACTGAATGTCAACGATAGCGACATTTTAGTGACAGACCAGGACAACATGCTACCTTACAGGAAACGCATCATCAGACATATGTCAACTGTCTCTGTCTCCCGCTCTGCGTGTGTCGCTCTCACACATACACATGCAGTACATGGACATACACGATTGTAAATCAAAGGTGACAAACATTAGCAAAAATCCATACAAACGTTCCGTTATAAAACTCACACTCCAGGCTATAGTCTCTGGCTGCGCTCTCTGGCTACACTCTCTGGCTACACTCTCTGGCTGCATTCTCTGGCTGCACTCTCTGGCTACACTCTCTGGCTATACTCTCTGGCTACACTCTCTGGCTACACTCTCTGGCTGCACTCTCTGGCTGCACTCTCTGGCTACACCCTCTGGCTACACCCTCTGGCTACACTCTCTGGCTGCACTCTCTGGCTACACTCCCTGGCTATAGTCTCTGGCTACACTCTGGCTACGCTCTCTGGCTGCGCTCTCTGTCTACGCTCTCTGGCTAAGCTCTCTGGCTACACTCTCTGGCTGCGCTTTCTGGCTACGCTCTCTGGCTGCGCTCTCTGGCTGCGCTCTCTGGCTATGCTCTGTGGCTACGCTCTCTGGCTGTGCTCTCTGGCTATGTTCTCTGGCTATGCTCTCTGGCTATACTCTCTGGCTGCACTCTCTGGCTGCGCTCTCTGGCTATGCTCTCTGGCTATGCTCTCTGGCTATGCTCTCTGGCTGCACTCTCTGGCTACACTCTCTGGCTGCACTCTCTGGCTATACTCTCTGGATATACTCTCTGGATATACTCTCTGGCTACACTCTCTGGATATACTCTCTGGCTACACTCTCTGGCTATACTCTCTGGCTACACTCTCTGGCTACACTCTCTGGATATACTCTCTGGATACACTCTCTGGATATACTCTCTGGCTATACTCTCTGGCTATACTCTCTGGATATACTCTCTGGCTATACTCTCTGGCTACACTCTCTGGCTATACTCTCTGGCTACACTCTCTGGCTATACTCTCTGGCTATACTCTCTGGCTACACTCTCTGGCTACACTCTCTGGATATACTCTCTGGATATACTCTCTGGATACACTCTCTGGATATACTCTCTGGCTACACTCTCTGGCTACACTCTATGGCTATACTCTCTGGCTACACTCTCTGGATACACTCTCTGGATATACTCTCTGGCTACACTCTCTGGCTACACTCTCTGGCTATACTCCCTGGCTATACTCTCTGGCTACACTCTCTGGCTACACTCTCTGGCTACACTCTCTGGCTATACTCCCTGGCTATACTCTCTGGCTACACTCTCTGGCTACACTCTCTGGATACACTCTCTGGATATACCCTCTGGCTACACTCTCTGGATATACTCTCTGGCTGCAGTCTCTGGCTACACTCTCTGGCTACACTCTCTGGATACACTCTCTGGATATACCCTCTGGCTACACTCTCTGGATATACTCTCTGGCTACACTCTCTGGCTACACTCTATGGCTACACTTTCTGGCTACACTCTCTGGCTACACTCTCTGGCTACACTCTCTGGATACACTCTCTGGCTGGATATACTCTCTGGCTATGCTCTCTGGCTACACTCTCTGGCTACACTCTCTGGCTACACTCTCTGGATATACTCTCTGGATATACTCTCTGGATATACTCTCTGGCTATACTCTCTGGATATACTTTCTGGCTATACTCTCTGGCTACACTCTCTGGCTACACTCTGTGGGTATGGCCCTTGTGTCATCACTTTAATCTTTGCCAGGTTTCCCCTTTCTTATGCAGACTTACAAAAACCTACCAGACTTGACACTCCCCATCTCTGAGTCCTATCTCTCCCTATTCACCCCTCACCACACATTTGACAGTAAGAACATTACAATAAAACTTCCACAGCCACATTTTCAATTTATATCTCTTAAACGGTCTCCTATTCCTCAACTCATCTATTAATTCTGTCTAAACCTTCCTGTTCGTTTTCTCACTCTTTGCCTGTCAATCATCTCCAACTGCATCCCAATATGAACCTGCCCCACTCAACCATGAGTTGAGGTACGTGGAACAGGGACGTGATAAGATGTGCTGCTTTTAACGGTGAAAAGGTAAAAGTGGATTGTGTGGCAGTGACATTGAAGATTGGTTGACAAATATAATACTAGTCTAGCGATATTACAGCAAAGACAATGAATGTGTTCGTGATCATGCTTATTCATTTGCATCAGCAAGGGTGAGAGGGTTAGAGTTGGATGTTGGTCTATCGGAGAGGTTCACTCCATTACTGATGCAGTCCTTCAAACACGCGAGGACATTGTGTTACAGGCAGTTTGGTGGCATGGGTGATTAGGTAGGACTTGCTGGTTCATCGGTGAAGATGATTAGGTTAGAGATGCTGCTTTATCAGATACAGAGAAAGTGGATTAGGAATGCTGGAAGCGTTAGTTCTGAAAAAAAGTATCTGGGTTAGAGGGTGAAGGGGATTGGCTTAGAGAAAATGGTTGCATTATTTACAGTGAAAGTGATTGGCTTAGAGAAAATAGTTGCATTATTTACAGCGAAGTTGATTGGCTTAGAGAAAATTATTTCATTATTTACAGTGAAGATGATTGGCTTAGAGAAGCTGAGTTATCAATAACGGTGAAGGTGATTGGCTTCAGAAACCCCTTGTGCATCAGAAGCGTACTATGGAGTCCCTTCCCAGTGTTTGTTTATCCCTCAGCCTGACTGTCATTTCAGTGAGGCCCTTTTTCCCCGAAGAGCCCAATCATAATTAACCAAGGCAGCTTCTAATTAGGAGCTAAATAAATCCACACAGGAAAGACTGATTGGTTCATTTTCTTCAGCCATCCACCACCTGTTTTGCTCGATTCATTACCCAAATTGTTAATTTCATCTCCCCATTCTCAATGTTTTATTCAAAGGTTGAAGAGGCCAGGAACGACCTTTTGAAGACTCTTTTATTTCCACCTTTACCCATCCAGGGCTCACCCAGACTACAATCATCTCTCGCTCCTGATCCAGCTTATCCCTTTGATATTATTGTGTGTGTGAGTGTGTGTGCAACCAGTTTGAAATGGCTAGCTAGTTAGCGGTGCACGCTAGTAGCTTTTCAATCGTTGAAATCACTAGCTCTGAGACTTTGAAGTAGTTGTTTCTCTCGGCTTTTGTGGAGCAATAGGTAATGATGCTTCATGGAAGGCAGCTGTTGATGTTTTCAGAGGGTCCATGGTTCGAGCCTAGTTGGCTCAGTTGGCCTTGGCCAAGCTGCTGGGGTTGCTGCGCAGAAGGAGATGGTCAAAGAGGGGTGAGTGTTACCGGTGTGAAATGGCTAGCTAGTTAACGGTGTGCGCTAGTGACGTCACTCGCTCTGAGACCTTGAAGTAGAAACAAACTGGGTTTTCACAGTGTAATGTAATGCAAAGAAAATCAAAACACTAAATGACTGTGTTTCAAATGGAATGCCAAGCTAGAATAATAATAGTTTTGCCAGCTAGATGGCCGACATCTCTGCTACTTGCCCTCAACCAAATCGTTACCTTGGAACATAATTTACAATTTATACGTATTTCACTAGCAGCCAAATAACAGTATCAAATCAAAGTGAGATAATGCATAACACAGACCATTGCAATTTCACCCTGAGTGAGCGATGTCTGTTCCCTGCTGAAGCCTAAGTAATAATCTTCTATTGGGGGGCCTGATCTTGTCTCTTTCATTTGGGTATTTCTTGCAGTGAGATTTCCCCCCAACAATGGCAGAAAATACAACTCTAAAATCAATAACATATTATTCTACACTCCTAGAAGATATGTGCTAAGTAGAACCATACAGGGTTCTTCAGTGTGTCCCCAAAGGGGAACGCTTTTTGGTGCTGTTTAGAACCCTTTGCAGAGGGTTATATCTAGAACCCTCTATGTAGGGTTCTTTCAAGAACCCCCTGTATATGGTTCTACCTAGAACCCTCTATGAAGGGTTGTACCAAGGACAATTGTATCATCTAAAGGTTCTTCCTAGAAACTTCTTTGAAGGGTTCTATCGAGAACCCTTTTATCATTGGACAACGCTTCCTAGAACCCTCTATGAACGGTTCCACCAGCCTTAGTAGCCTTTAACAATGTATTCTTTAAGACCATACATTATATATATAAGGCTTTTATTTGAGGGCCTAGTTATACCCTAACACAGTGGTGTTACGAATCTCCTAGTTTACAGGCCAAATGAGGCCTGTAAGTCACACTATGCTGGTTTGCAAAGCAATGTGTAATTCCTATTGGAATCCAACCAGGGTAAGGATATCCAACAAGTGGAATTTTGTACCACCCGGAACCTACATTCAGAAGGACTGGCAGGGTAGGGAGGAATGAATACTGAGACTGCCTCAATCATCTAGACTTGAACAACCATCTCAGTAACTAACGGGTGCAATAACTTCAACAAATTGGATTAGTTTAGAAAACTGTATGTTATTTATCTTTGAGTAGCATAAAATTAATCAACCAATCAATGTTCATGCAAAAACACAGATATTACAGTAAAACAAACAATTCTGAAAATTATATCTGCAATAGAGCATGCTGGGAAGTATTACTGTATATATGGTTCTACATAGAACCTTTCTTGTCTGCCAAAGAATCCTTAATCATCAAATAACCCGTTCTTCAAAAAACAGTTCTTAGGATGCTAAAGGTTGTAGGTAGAACCCTTTGCCAAAGAATCCTTGTCTTCCAAAATGGGTTCTTCTGATCAAAACGGTTCTTGGTAGAAGCCTATCCATCTGCAAAGAACCCTTTTGGAACCCCTTTTTCTAAGAATGAACTGATAGCAAATACGGTGGTGCTGGGACCAAAAAGACACGCCAAGACATCATGCCTATGACATTTAATGTGTCCATGTGTGTCTGTGTGTGTATTAAATTCATAGTAAGAGGGATGTATAATTGGAACCTGTGTGAAATGAAAACAGTTAATTGTCAAAAGCCCAGGGTTAGATTAGATTAGAGTTTATTAGTCACATGCACAAGGGGACAGGGGGAGCAGGTCACTGACTAGTGGTGGCTATTCAGCATTATGATGGTCTGGGGGTTGAATCGATTGGCCAGTCTGACAGTTTTCGCCATGATGCTCCTCTACTGACCGCGTCAGAGTGATGGAACTTGGTAGCTTGGGTGGCTGAGGTCCCTGATGATCTTCTTAGCTTTCCTGTGTCAACTATTTCTATTTCCTATTTCGCAACAAAGCATCCTCCACTCATGCTGCCAACCATACCCTTGTAAAACTGACCATCCTACCAATCCTCGACTTCGGCGATGTCATTTACAAAATAGCCTCCAATACCCTACTCAACAAATTGGATGCAGTCTATCACAGTGCAATCCGTTTTGTCACCAAAGCCCCGTATACTACCCACCATTGCGACCTGTACGCTCTCGTTGGCTGGCCCTCGCTTCATACTCGTCGCCAAACCCACTGGCTCCAGGTCATCGACAAGACCCTGCTAGTTAAAGTCCCCCCTTATCTCAGCTCGCTGGTCACCATAGCATCACCCACCTGTAACACGCGCTCCAGCAGGTATATCTCTCTGGTCACCCCCAAAACCAATTCTTTCTTTGGCCGCCTCTCCTTTAAGTTCTCTGCTGCCAATGACTGGAAGGAACTACAAAAATGTCTGAAACTGGAAACACTTACAGTGGGGAGAACTAGTATTTGATACACTGTCGATTTTTGCAGCTTTTCCTACTTATAAAGCATGTAGAGGTCTTTGTTTTTTATCACAGGTACACTTCAACTGTGAGAGACGGAATCTAAAACAAAAATCCAGAAAATCACATTGTATGATTTTTAAGTAATTAATTAGCATTTTATTGCATGACATAAGTATTTGATCACCTACCAACCAGTAAGAATTCCAGCTCTTACAGACCTGTTAGTTTTTCTTTAAGAAGCCTCTTGTTCTCCACTCATTACCTGTATTAACTGCACCTGTTTGAACTCGTTACCTGTATAAAAGACACCTGTCCACACACTCAATCAAACAGACTCCAACCTCTCCACGATGGCCAATTCCCAGAGAGCTGTGTAAGGACATCAGGGATAAAATTGTAGACCTGCACAAGGCTGGGATGGGCTACAGGACAATAGGCAAGCAGCTTGGTGAGCAGGCAACAACTGTTGGCGCAGTTATTAGAAAATGGAAGAAGTTCAAGATGACGGTCAATCACCCTCGGTCTGGGGCTCCATGCAAGATCTCACCTCGTGGGGCATCAATGATCATGAGGAAGGTGAGGGATCAGCGCAGAACTACACAGCATGACCTGGTCAATGACCCGAAGAGAGCTGGGATCACAGTCTCAAAGAAAACCATTAGTAACACACTACGCCGTCATGGATTAAAATCCTGCAGCGCACGCAAGGTCCCCCTGCTCAAGCCAGCGCATGTCCAGGTCCGTCTGAAGTTTGCCAATGACCATCTGGATGATCCAGAGGAGGAATGGGAGAAGGTCATGTGGTCTGATGAGACAAAAATAGAGCTTTTTGGTGTAAACTCCACTTGCCGTGTTTGGAGGAAGAAGTAGGATGAGTACAACCCCAAGAACACCATCCCAACCTTGAAGCATGGAGGTGGCAACATCATTCTTTGGGGATGCTTTTCTGCAAAGGGGACAGGATGACTGCACCATATTGAGGGTAGGATGGATGGGGCCATGTATCGCGAGATCTTGGCCAACAACCTCCTATCCCTCAGCAAGAGCATTGAAGGTGGGTCGTGGCTGGGTCTTCCAGCATGACAATGACCCGAAACACACAGCCAGGGCAAATAAGGAGTGGCTCCGTAAGAAGCATCTCAAGGTCCTGGAGTGGCCTAGCCAGTCTCCAGCCCCGAACCCAATAGAAAATCTTTGGAGGGAGCAGAAAGTCCGTATTGGCCAGCGACAGCCCCGAAACCTGAAGGATCTGGAGAAGGTCTGTATGGAGGAGTGGGCCAAAATCACTGCTGCAGTGTGTGCAAACCTGGTCAAGAACTACAGGAAATCCATGGTCTCTGTAATTGCAAACAAAGGTTTCTGTACCAAATATTAAGTTCTGCTTTTCTGATGTATTTCATGTCTTATGTCATGCAATAAAATGCAAATGAATTACTTAAAAATCATACAATGTGATTTTCTGGATTTTTGTTTTAGATTCCGTCTCTCACAGTTGAAGTGTACCTTTGATAGAATTTACAGACCTCTACATGCTTTGTAAGTAGGGAAACCTGCAAAATCGGCAGTGTATCAAATACTTGTTCTCCCCACTGTATCTCCCTCACTAGCTTTAAGCACCAGCTGTCAGAGCAGCTCACAGATTACTGCACCTGTACATAGCCCATCTATAATTTAGCCCAAACAACTACCTCTTTCCCTATTGTATTTTTTAATTTTTATTTATTTATTTTGCTCCTTTGCACCCCATTATTTTTATTTCTACTTTGCACATTCTTCCACTGCAAATCTACCATTCCAGTGTTTTACTTGCTATATTGTATTTACTTTGCCACCATGGCCTTTTTTTTGCCTTTACCTCCCTTATCTCACATCGTATATAGACTTGTTTCTACTGTATTATTGACTGTATGTTTGTTTTACTCCATGTGTAACTCTGTGTTGTTGTATGTGTCGAACTGCTTTGCTTTATCTTGGCCAGGTCGCAATTGTAAATGAGAACTTGTTCTCAACTTGCCTTCCTGGTTAAATAAAGGTGGGGGAAAAAAATAAAATAAAAAATGTTGAAGAGTCGAGGTTGAAGAGTCTCTGTCATGCCTTCTTCACCATGGTGTCCATGTGGTTCGACCATTCCAGCTTCTCAGAGATTTTTTTGCATTTTTTTAACATCTCCACTGCGGCTCCGCTGATGAGGATGGGGGAGTGCCCAACCTGGCTCCTCCTGAATTCCACAATCAGCTCCTTTGTTTTGCTGATGCTGAGGGAGAGTTTATTTACCTGGCACCCCACCGTCAGAGTGCCTACCTCCTCTTTGTAGGCCGTCTCGTCGTAGTTAGTAATCAGGTCTACCTCCTACTGTGGTGTCTCAGCAAACTTGATGATGGAGTTGGAACTGTGTGAGGCCATGCAGTCGTGGGTTTACAGGGAGTACAGGAGGGGATTTGTTGAAGATCAGTGTGGAGGAGATGACGTTGCCTAGTCCAGGACCCAGTTGCATAAGGATGAATTCAGTCCCAGGGCCGTGAGCTTTGTGGTGAGCTAAGACGACACTATGGTATTGAAGGCCGAGCTGTAGTCAGTGAACAGCATCTTCACAAATGCATTCCTTTTGTTCAGGTGGGTGAGGGCAGTGTGCAGTGTAATGGCGATTGCATTGTCCTTGGATCTGTCTGGGGCGGTAAGCGAATTGGAGAGGGTCGAGTGTGTCGGGGAGGTAGGAGGTGATATAGACTTTGACTAGCCTCTCGAAGCACTTCATGATGACGGAAGTGAGTGCTAGGTGTTGGTAATCATGCAGTTCAGTTACTTTCCCTTCATTGGGCACGGGGATGATAGTGGATATCTTGAAGCAGGAGGGCACAACTGCCTGAGCTAGAGAGAGATTGAAAATGTCAGAAAACACTGGTCTGCACACACATGCTCTGAGGGTATGGCTAGAGAAGCCGTCTGGGCCGGCAGCCTTGCGAGGGTTAGCACGTTTGAATGACTTACATATGTCCTCCGTGGAGACTGTAAGCCTTGTTATCGTCAGGGGTTCACCTCTGCAGCACAGAATCGTAATGCTTGAAGCGTGAGAAAAAGGTGTTTAGCTTGTCCGGTAGCGCGGCGTTGGTGTTCGCAACGTGACTGGCTTTCTTTTTGTAATCTGTGATCGTTAGAAGCCCCTGACACATACGCCTCGTGCACGACCAGCTGAATTGCTCCTTCACTTTGTCCCTATACGTGTGTGTTTCATCATCTTGATCAATCTGCGCAGGTCGTATTTGTACTGTTTAACCATACAATTGTCCTCGGTCACCTTGCCATGTTTATAAGCAGCTAGAGGTGGGTAAGGATAAGGGCAAGACTAGTGGGCTAGACCTCAAGATAGTTTTAACATGAGGTGTTATTCATCCCACTACTAAGCAATCCCCTCCAATGCTTCCTCCACACATACTACTGTGGGATATTCCTTTAAAAAATGAATAGCCGCTATATGCTGTTTTTACGCCTGGACACAGAGTACCGGAGATGGAGGACACAGACAGTGTCACCTTTTGGGCAGGCAGAACTGTGGTGGTACTCACTTACGTTCCCAAGGGTACTGTGGGATACGGGTGCCACAAAGGCCATCAATTCAAAGTTGTGAGCGATATGGAGTCCAGAACATCTGGCGAACATTCTAATTATGGAGTGTTTATACTGGAGGGGTGGAGGGACGCACTACAACCCGGGAGAGAAAGGGATGATTGGATGAACAGACATGGGGAGAGGAGGGACGGAGAAGACAGGACAGAGGTTAGGTTAGAGGGAGGGTACAGGAGTAAGGGTCAGTTGGAGAGAGTAAACACTGTGGACCAGTGACAGGACACAGGGTGGTGATGGAGGTGAAGGAATAGGAGGGTGGAAAAGAAGTAGGAAGCAGTGGGAGAGGGCAAAGGATAGAGGATGCTGGAGAAACTAAACCTTCCAAAAGCTCCCTCACTTACCTCTTCATAACCAGTCACTTGGTTCTGGACACAATGGAGGTGGGGTGACCTTTAGCGGTATGCTGTGGTGCGCCATGGGTTTTGTCAGGGGCTTGGCCTCAGCAGTACCATTTTAATGATGACCGATGTCCTCCAATTAGACGTGTTGACAGGCCCTAAAGTGCTGTGTCATTAATCACAGGAGGGCTGCCTCTGCACACCATGAAAATCACGCCGTGATTTATAACATAGCTGGCTCTTCTCTCTGTCCGTCCACATATTTCTCTATCTCCATCTTTCTCTTTTCTCTCTCTCTGTCCCACCATTACTCTCCTCCGTCTCTCTCTGTCTCCGTCATCTTTCTCTCTCTCCTTCATCTCTCTCTATCACTCTCTCTCTCCTCTGTCTCTCCCTCCTTATTCATTCCTTCCTTCCTTTTGTGCTCGGACAATGTAGGGAATTCATGCATTTGGTACTGATAGCCAATTAATCAGGTGGCTTGGTAGCACAAAGAGGAGTGGTGAGTCACTGTGACCTTTGCATCTTCTGGAAGGACTAATAACTGTTCCCAGACCAGTGACAGACTAAGGCATTGTCAGGACACCCTGCATAGGGCTTCCGAGAGGCGTCACTACAGACCCTGGTCTGATTCCAGGCTGTATCACAACCGGCCGTGATTGGGAGTCCCATAGGGTGGCGCACAATTGGCCGGGGTTTGGCCGGGGTAGACCGTCATTGTAAATAAGAATTTGCTCTTAACTGACTTGCCTAGCTAAATAAAAATAAATGCCTTCTACAGAGGATTGTGGACTCAGCAGGTGGATCTATAGGTGACTCATATTAATAGCGACGTTACATGAAGTCTCAATAGTTACTATACAGCCATGTACAGTTGAAGTCGCAAGTTTACATATACCTTAGCCAAATACATTTAAACTCAGTTTTTCACAACTCCTGACATTTAATCCTAGTAAAAATTCCCTGTCTTAGGTCAGTTAGGATCACCACTTTATTTTAAGAATGTGAAATGTCAGAATAATAGTAGAGAATATTATTTATTTAGGCTTTTATTTCATCACATTCCCAGTGGGTCAGAACTTTACATACACTCAATTAGTATTTGGTAGCATTTATTTTAAATAGTGTAACTTGGGTCAAAAGTTTCGGGTAGCCTTCCATAAGCTTCCCACAATAAGTTGGGTGAATGTTGGCCTATTCCTCCTGACAGAGCTGGTGTAACTGAGTCTGGTTTGTAGGCCTCCTTGCTCTCACATGCTTTTTCAGTTCTGCCCACAACTTCCTGACCGATGTCTTGAGGTCATTGCCCATTTGGAAGACCCATTTGCGACCAAGCTTTAACTTCCTGATGAGATTGAGATGTTGCTTCAATATATTTTCACATAATATCCCCCCTCATGATGCCATCTATTTTGTGAAGTGCACCGGTCCCTCCTGCAGCGAAGCACCCCCACAACATGATGCTCCCACCCCCGTGCTTCACGGTTGGGATGGTGTTCTTCAGCTTGCAAGCCTCCCCCTTTTTCCTCCAAACATAACGATGTTCATTAGGGCCAAACAGTTCTATTTTTGTTTCATCAGACCAGAGGACATTTCTTCCCATGTGTAGTTGCAAACTGTAGTCTGGCTTTCTTTATGGCGGTTTTGGAGCAGTGGCTTCTTCCTTGCTGTTGATATAGGACTCGTTTTACTATGGATATAGATACTTTAGTATATGTTTCCTCCAGCATCTTCACAAGGTCCTTTGCTGTTGTTCTGGGATTGATTTGCACTTTTCGCGCCAAAGTATCATCATCTTTAGGAAGACAGAACGCGTCTCCTTCCTGAGCAGTATGACGGCTGCGTGGTCCCATGGTGTTTATACTTGCGTACTATTTGTACAGATGAACGTGGTACCTTCAGGTGTTTGGAAATTCCCCAAGGAAATTGCTCCCAAATTGCTCCCAGGGATGAACCAGGTCTACATTTTTTTCTGGGGTCTTGGCTGATTTCTGTTGATTTTCCCATGATGTCAAGCCAAGAGACACTGAGTTTGAAGGTAGGCCTTGAAATACATCCACAGGTACACCTCCAATTAACTGAAATTATGTCAATTAGCCCATCAGAAGCTTCTAAAGCCACGACATCCTTTTCTGGAATTTTACAAGATGTTCAAAGGCACAGTCAACTTAGTGTATGTAAATGTCTGACCCACTGGAATTGTAATACAGTGAAATATAAGTGAAATAATCTGTCTGTAAACAATTGTTGTAAAAATTACTTGTGTCATGCACAAAGTAGATGTTCTAACCGACTTGTCAAAACTAACAATTTTTTTTGAGTTGTTGAAAAATGTGTTTTAATGACTCCAATGTAAGTGTATGTAAACTTCCGACTTCAACTGTATGTTTGGTATAGTCTAGGCCTACTATCCTGTCTTGTGTTGGGTGTTCCTTGGTTATTTATTGAGGCATTGGTTGAGGTAAAACCCACAGAGAGTGCTGCTGACGTCCACAGTTGTATGTACTCCAGGGTTTTTCCTATCTTGGTAGGAAAGTAGGAGCTGCAGTCGCTGTCACATGCACAGAAGACATTTAGGGTTTAAAATACTCAGTAGATTGGTAGGGTTAGGTACTTCAGTTTTAGTTAGTTAGGCAAGTTCACGAGGGCTTCATAGGGTTAAGAAATTGAGGTTAGGTATTAGGTACTCGACAGTTGGGGTGAGGGTACTTTAAGGTTTGACAGGTGGGGGTTATGTGCATGTGGGTTAGGTAGGTAGGTCCTTCAGGGTTGGGGTTAGGTAGCTAGGTAGGTAGGTAGGTAGTTAGGTCCTTCAGGGTTTGGGGTTAGGTAGGTAGGTAGGTAGTTACGTCCTTCTGGGTTTGGGTTTAGGAAGGTCCTTCAGGGTTTGGGGTTTGGTAGGTAGGTCCTTCAGGGTTTCGGGTTAGGTGGGTAGGTAGGTCCTTCAGGGTTTGGGGTTAGGTGGGTAGGTAGGTCCTTCAAGGTTTGGGGTTAGGTAGGTAGCTACTTCAGGGTGTGGGGTTAGGTACACCCTTAGAAAAAAAGGTGCTATCGAGAACCTTTAAGGGTTATTTGGCTGTCCCCATAGGAGAACACTTTGAAGAACCCTTTTTTTGTTCCACATAGAACACTTTCCCCAGATGGTTCTACACGAAACCCTGGAACCAAAAAGGGTTCTATTTGGAACCAAAAAGGGTTATCCTATGGGGACAGCCGAAGAACCTTTTGGGAACCCTTTTTTCTAAGAGTGTAGGTAAGTCATTCAGGGTTTGGGGTTAGGTAGGTAAGTACTTCAGGGTTTGGGGTTAGGTAGGTAAGTACTTCAGGGTTTGGGGTTAGGTAGGTAGGTAGGTACATCATGGTTGACTGAATCTCTTGGGAGGACAGTTAGTGGGAGCTTGGTCACATGCATGGTGCTGGCCCCAGGCCTGTCACACACACTCATAGCCACAGTGTCAGCAGCGTACTAACACACACAGACAGCCCGGAGGCCTGTGACCAGTGGGACAACAAGACGTACAGGGGAGCAGGATGGGCAGGACTGGGAGGACACACACCACTGTACTCACATAGTCTGATTCCGCTTTCGAATCATAGTACTCCATGTCGCTCTCCTGCGCGGAAAAGAAAGGTGAAAAGACAGGTGATGAGAGAAGATATAGCAGTGACTATATCCATTAGGCTCTTCTGCTGGTGTAGCTGTATGAAGATATCAAGGTTATATTCAGACACACTAGACAGCATGAGAATATAATCAGCATCACAGAACACTGGGGAGGTAGTGTGATGAAAGATTGTGGAATGGAACTTTGTGGAATGTGTTTCTGAGACGTGCTGTGTTCTAATGCAGTACAGGATGCAATCTAGTAGTGTTGTAACGTGGTATTTACTATGATAGGAAATATGCTGTATGCATGCTATGCTGTATGCATGGCATGATTTACTATGGTGCAGTGGTTGTTAGCTGGATTTAGGATGAGTATATAGAGTGGAATGAGCTAGCATTGCTCCCTAGAGCTCTCATCCACTGCTTATTGTCTGTTGAGTTCATGGTAAATAGCGCCTCTCATCTCAGAGGAGAAAGAAAAGACAGAGAACAGGACAGAAGCCAAGTTCATTGCAGGATTCCCTGTACGCCCCCAAAGCCCACAACCCCCACGCTCCCCAGCCCAGAGCTTGCCCCCTCCCTCCGACCCCCACCTCCTCGCCAGGGCTGCGTGCGGCACGGTGCGGCATAAGTCTGGGCCCGCCTCAATATCATTGGGAGGGAGCCTGGATGAGGACACGCTCTCAAGGGCACTGGAGTGACTGCTTCTCCCGCTGTGGAGGAGCTCTGCTCATTCTGACAGCAGAGGAGAGGAGAGGCTGAGGGAGCCCTTCACACACACACACACACATAATCATCTCTCTCTCTCTCTCACACTGTCTCTCTCTCTCCCTCTCACACTGTCTCTATCTCTCTCGCTCACTGTCTCTCTCTCTGTCTCTCTCTCTCTCTCTCTCTCTCTCTCTCACACTCTCTCTCTCTCTCTCTCTCTCTCTCTCACTGTCTCTCTCTCTGTCGCTCTCTCTCTCTCTCTCACACTGTCTCTCTCTCTTTCTCTCTCTCTCTCTCTCTCACACACTGTCTCTCTCTCTCTCTCTCTCTCTCACACTGTCTCTCTCTCTCTCTCTCTCTCTCTCTCTCACACTGTCTCTCTCTCTCTCTCTCTCTCTCTCTCTCACACACTGTCTCTCTCTCTCTCTCTCTCTCTCACACACTGTCTCTCTCTCTCTCTCTCTCTCTCACACTGTCTCTCTCTCTCTCTCTCTCTCACACTGTCTCTCTCTCTCTCTCTCTCTCTCTCTCTCTCTCTCTCTCTCTCTCTCACACACTGTCTCTCTCTCTCTCTCTCTCTCTCTCACACTGTCTCTCTCTCTCTCTCCCTCTCACACTGTCTCTCTCTCTCTAACTGTCTCTCTCTCACTGTCTCTATCTCTCCCTGAGACAGTCCAGTCTCAATGTGTCCGTGACCAGGACCCGGGCTGGCCTCCAGCACTAATCAGGGAGTCAGTCATCAGCTAACCACGGCTCAGCTCAGCCCCAAACAACCCACACAGACAGATGGACAGACGCAGCCTGACCCAAACTCCTATTGACACTTAACATGAGGCAGGGCCTTGCCTAGGGGGGCCTCCGGACGGGGATGCAGAGAAGCAGAGTCCTCCCCCTTCAGACCGATGCTCATTATCCTCCAGTACCAGAACACTCTGCCTCCTCTCTCTACACAGCAGCCATGCATGATCTGGGTAGACAGTGGGACAAGGAGAGAAGATGTGGAAAGGGGGGGAGGGTAGTTGAGGGATGTAAACAGGAAGACACTTATAGACGGTACATAAGGGTGATGGGTATGGAAAAAGGAACATGTCAAATTTGCAGTTTCACATGTGAAAATGCATGTGAAACTTTTTTCCCAAGTGATATTTTTCACATGCGATTTGTTCACATGTGAAAATTTATTTTAAATGCGGCACGTGTCTGACTCATGTGAAATGTATATACTACCGTTCAAAAGTTTGGGGTCACTTTGAAATTTCCTTCATTTTTTGTCCATTAAAATAACATCAAATTGATCAGAAATACAGTGTAGACATTGTTAATGTTGTAAATGACTATTGTAGCTGGAAATGGCAGATTTTTTATGGAATATCTATATTGGCGTACAGAGGCCCATTATTAGCAACCATCAACCCTGTGTCCAATGACACGTTGCGTTAGCTAATCCAAGTTTATATTTTTAAAAGGCTAATTGATCATTAGAAAACCCTTTTGCAGTTAAGTTAGCACAGCTGAAAACTGTTATCCTGATTAAAGAAGCAATAAAACAGGCCTTCTTTAGACAAGTTGAGTATCTGGAGCATCAGCATTTGTGGGTTCGATTACAGGCTCATAATGGCCAGAAACAAATAACTTTCTTCTGAAACTCATCAGTCTATTCTTGTTCTGACAAATGAAGGCTATTCCATGTAAGAAATTGCCAAGAAACGGAAGATCTCTTACAACGCTGTGTACTACTCCCTTCACAGAACAGCGCAAACTGTCTCTAACCAGAATAGAAAGAGGAGTGGGAGGCCCCGGTGCACAACTGAGAAAGAGGACAAGTACATTAGAGTGTCTAGTTTAAGAACTGGCAGGTTCATTAAATAGTAACCGCAAAACACCAGTCTCAACGTCAACAGTGAAGAGGCGACTCCAGGATGCTGGCCTGTTATTTCAATGGACAAATGGCGTTCCTTTCAAAAACAAGGACATTTCTAAGTGACCCCAAACTTTTGAACGGTAGTGTATTTTTCGTGTTACATTTTTCACATGATTTGTTCACACGTGTCCGGAAATTATGTGTTTTTTTCAAGTGTTCTTTTCACATGTAATGTTTTTATGTTAGGGCACACACACAACCAGAGGCTACATGGCGAGGCACCCTATCTGTGGTCCCTCAGATCCCCCTAGGCTGGCTGGTCCTTGGTCTCTTAGGGCCCAGGGCCTAGGTTAAACACATCTAATAAAGCACACTACCCACAACTACCAGCTAAACACACACAAACCACACACACACACACACACAAGCAAGAGCACACGGCACACACACACACACACACACACAAACACACAAGCAAGAGCACACGGCACACACTCATAGAATGGCACGCCAGCAATGCATCACGCTCGCACAGCATCTCTCCCCACTCCTCGGTCTCTTTACCCTTATCTCAGTTGTCATCTCTCTCCCCTCAATACCAGGCAGCATTCTTTCTTCCCCATCTCTCTCCCCTCAATACCAGGCAGCATTCTCTCTTCCCCATCTCTATCCCCTCAATACCAGGTAGCATTCTCCTTCCCCATCTCTCTCCCCTCAATACCAGGTAGCATTCTCCTTCCCCATCTCTCTCCCCTCAATACCAGGCAGCCTTCTCCTTCCCCATCTCTCTCCCCTCAATACCAGGCAGCATTCTCCTTCCCCATCTCTCTCCCCTCAATACCAGGCAGGATTCTCCTTCCCCATCTCTCTCCCTCAATACCAGGCAGGATTCTCCTTCCCCATCTCTCTCCCTCAATACCAGGCAGCATTCACACCCAATTTCAGATTGAGTGAATACAGTGCAGCTGCAGGTTAGGTGCCCACTGTTGCTATAGAAACAGTCCCCTCTGCTCTAGATTATAGTGTGACTTTTTTGTGTTTTCTCACCATGTCTGTCTATCTGTCTTTTGGTTTCTGTTGCTGCTTCCTGTCTGAACTGTGTCACTCTGACTGTCTCTCTATCCCTTTTCTTATCTATTTGTCACCCACTATCAATTACTCTAATGAATGACTATTAAATAATTATATATCGACAGATTTTAGGGTCTTAATTTGATCACTCTTTTGTTGCTGAGCAATTCAATCTTCTAAAGGCTTCTAAAGTTTGTCATTTCCACTTTGTGTAATTTAAGACTCGATTTGCCCTAATGAAAAATGTATCAACCCTTAAAAAAAATGTCCATTAATTATAATCCACAATAATAATTAATATTTCCTGTTTCCTACTGTAGCAAACTGGCTCAAATTAATAATTGTAATTGTATATGGAAGATTGTTTTTCAAATGATCATATGACAAGTAGAAACAACAAAACAAATCTTTAAACAAAGCATTGTGTCACGACTCGTACCGAAGGTGGCCCCTCTTCCTGTTCGGGTGGCTCGGCGGTCGTCGTCACCGGTCTACTAGCTGCCACCGATCCCTTTTCCGTTTCTGTTGGTTTTGTATTAGTTACACCTGTTTCTTGTTTAGGTTTTTAGTTGGGCTATTTAAGCCAGTAGACCCGCCTGCTCTTTGTGCGGGCTTGTTTTTCCCACTGTGTTATTGTGTGGTAGTGCGTCTCACTTTTGGGTTTTCCTCCGAACTTGTTAAGTCCTGGTTTCGGGCGATCGCGTATGTGCACCCAGTAGCTTGGCGCGTACGATTGTCCTGTGCGTAAATAAAGCACAATTTCTGTACCTTCTGCCTCTGACTCCGCACCCACTACGCCCAAGAGCGTTACAGAAGCCCAGACCACAAGAATGGAGTCAGCAGGAGCAGCGGCCACCCCCCTTCCATCGATGGAGCGCGTCCTCCACCATACCACCATCCTCCATTGGATTGGATCTGCGATGGACCAGATGATGGAGAGAATGGAGTCAGCAGGAGCAGCGGCCACCTCCCTTCCATCGATGGAGGAGCGCGTCCTCCACCATACCACCATCCTCCATCGGATTGGGTCGGCGATGGACCAGGTGATGGAGAGAATGGAGTCAGCAGGAGCAGCGGCCACCCCCCTTCCATCGATGGAGGAGCGCGTCCTCCACCATACCACCATCCTCCATCGGATTGGGTCGGCGATGGACCAGGTGATGGAGAGAATGGAGTCAGCAGGAGCAGCGTCCACCCCCCTTCCATCGATGGAGGAGCGCGTCCTCCACCATACCACCATCCTCCATAGGATTGGGTCGGCGATGGACCAGGTGATGGAGAGAATGGAGTCAGCAGGAGCAGCGGCCACCCCCCTTCCATCGATGGAGGAGCGCGTCCTCCACCATACCACCATCCTCCATAGGATTGGGTCGGCGATGGACCAGATGATGGAGAGAATGGACCGATGGGAGAGGAGTGGTCTCCCCATTTCACCTCCGGCTCCTCTGAGTCAACCTACTCCTCCGGCGGCGTCCGGCTCCAGCGCACTTCATCTTGCGCCCCCGAGGGAGTACGATGGAGCTTGAGCTGTACCTGGCTACCGTGAGGCTGACACCCTCGGGGGAGGAGAGTGTGAGCGTCCTCGTCTCCTGCCTGACGGGTCGAGCTCTGGAGTGGGCCAACGCTGTCTGGAATGGCCCAGACTCAGCGAGGGAGCACTATCCAGAGACCACCCTCCAGAGGGCCGAGCGGCGGGTGAGCAACTATTCCACCTCAGGCAGGAGACGAGGAGCGCGCAGGACTTTGCGTTGGAGTTCCGGGCCTTGGCCGCTGGGGCAGGGTGGAACAACAGCGTTCAGAAAGGGTCCTGTCAGTTCCACCTCCTAGCCCTCCCGCTCCCATTCTTATGGAGTTAGGGGGGAGCCACTTCGAGGGGTACCGGAGGAGGAGGCTCCTCCTGCACCAGCTGTGGTCGGAGAGGACACACGGCCGACCGGTACTGGAGGTGCCCGTCTGGGAGTCGAGAGGGCAGGTAGAACACTTCCCGGTCACCCCAGGTGAGTCAGCATCAAACTCACCCAGAGCCCCTGTTGGTCACATGTTTATAATGATTTTTTTCCTTGAAATTTCTCCCTCTTCCCAGCATAAGGCGCTAGTCGATTCAGGCGCAGCTGGGAACTTTCTGGATCGCGGACTCGCCCGTAAGCTGGGAATTCCGCTGGTGCCGATAGATCCCCCCCCTTCCCCGTGCACTCCTTAGATAGCCGACCATTAGGGTCAGGCCACGGTTCCACTGGACATGGTAACGCAGGGGGATCATAGGGAGCGGATTAGTCTCTTCCTTATCGATTCACCTGCATTTCCAGGGGAGCTGGGGGTTCCCTGGCTGGCCAGT
Source organism: Oncorhynchus mykiss (assembly GCF_013265735.2). Lineage (NCBI taxonomy): Eukaryota > Metazoa > Chordata > Actinopteri > Salmoniformes > Salmonidae > Oncorhynchus > Oncorhynchus mykiss. Next base: position 79,722,281 of record NC_048581.1, on the reverse strand, counting down.
CACAATCCCAGGATTTCGTGGAGACAGGGGGTTCTCCAATTCGACCGATTAATCGGAATGGTTTCATAACAATCGGAAATCGGTATTTTTGGGCGCCGATTAAAAAATATATTATATATATATATTTTTTTATACCTTTTATTAACTAGGCAAGTCAGTTAAGAACACATTATTATTTTCAATGATGGCCTAGGAACGGTGGGTTAACTGCCTTGTTCAGGGACAGAAAGACAGATTTTCACCTTGTCAGCTTGGGGATCCAATCTTGCAACCTTACAGTTAACTAGTCCAACGCAATAACAACCTGCCTCTCTCTCGTTGCACTCCACAAGGAGACTGCCTGTTATGCGAATGCAAGGTAAGCTAGCATTAAAGCCAAGGTAAGCTAGCATTAAACTTATCTTATAAAAAACAATCAATCATAATCACTAGTTAACTACACATGGTTGATGATATTACTAGATATTATCTAGCGTGTCCTGCGTTGCATATAATCTGACTGAGCATACAAGCATACAAGTATCTGACTGAGCGGTGGTAGGCAGAAGCAGGCGCGTAAACATTCATTCAAACAGCACTTTCGAAACAGCACTTTCTTGCGTTTTGCCAGCAGCTCTTCGTTGTGCGTCAAGCATTGCGCTGTTTATGACTTCAAGCCTATCAACTCCCGAGATGAGGCTGGTGTAACCGAAGTGAAATGGCTAGCTAGTTAACGCAGGAGAGGGACGGAAACTATACTGTTACACTGGCAATACTAAAGTACCTATAAGAACATCCAATAGTCAAAGGTTAATGAAATACAAATGGTATAGAGGGAAATAGCCCTATAATTCCTATAAAAACTACAACCTAAAACGTCTTACCTGGGAATATTGAAGACTCATGTTAAAAGGAACCACCAGCTTTCATATGTTCTCATGTTCTGAGCAAGGAACTCAAACGTTAGCTTTCTTACATAGCACATATTGCACTTTTACTTTCTTCTCCAACACTTTGCTTTTGCATTATTTAAACCAAATTGAACATGTTTCATTATTTATTTGAGGCTAAATTGATTTTATTGATGTATTATATTAAGTTAAAATAAGTGTTCATTCAGTATTGTTGTAATTGTTTTTTTTTTAAATCGGCCGATTAATCGGTATCGGCTTTTTTGGTCCTCCAATAACCGGCATTGGTATATGCGTTAAAAAATCATAATCGGTCGACCTCTACTCTGGTGTACAAGGTGCTTGGTAGACTGCTGGAGCATGACCTATACATCAAGGCTGAGAATTGTGTGTTCTCCAAACGAACCGTCTCCTTCCTGGGTTATCGCATTTCCACCTTGGGGATGGTGATGGGAGTGTGACCACGTTAAGGCCGTACGTAATTGGCCGACTCCAACCACGGTGAAGGAGGTGCAGCATTTTTTTAGGGTTTGCCAATTACTACCAAAGGTTTATCCAGGGTTTTGGCCCCCATTACCTCACTACTGACGTGGGGGCTGGTGCGTTTACGGTGGTCGGCAGAGGCTGACAGAGCCTTCAATCGGTTGAAGGCACTGTTCACTGATGCACCCGTGTTGGCGCACCCGGACTCCTCTTTAGCGTTCATAGTGGAGGTGGACGCGTCCGAGGCTGGGGTGGGAGCCATGCTATCACAGCGCTCGGGTACGCCACCGAAACTCCGCCCCATGCGCTTTCTTTTCGAGGAAGCTCGGTGCGGCGGAGCGTAACTATGATGTGGGGGACCGGGAGTTGTTAGCTGTGGTAAAGGCCCTGAAGGTGTGGAGACACTGGCTTGAGGGGGCTAAGCACCCTTTCCTCATCTGGACTGACCACCGGAATCTGGAGTATATCCGGGCAGCTAGGAGACTGAATCCGCGTCAGGCAAGGTGGGCTGTGTTCTTCACCCGATTTAGGTTTACCATCTCGTATAAGACCAGGTTCACTGAACACGAAGGCTGACGCGCTGTCCCGTCTTTATGACACGGAGGATCGGCCCATCGATCCTACTCCCATCCTTCCAGCCTCTAGGCTGGTGGCACCGGTGGTATGGGAGGTGGACGCGGACATTGAGCGGGCGTTACGGTTGGAACCTGCGCCTCAATGTCCTACAGGTTGCAAGTTCGTGCCGCTTGGTGTCCGTGATCAACTGATTCGGTGGGCACACACACTACCCTCTTCAGGTCATCCTGGTGTGGCGAGGACAGTGCGGAGTCTTAGGGGGAAGTACTGGCGGCCCACCTTGGCTAGGGACGTGAGGTTCTATGTCTCTTCCTGTTCGGTGTGTGCCAAGAGTAAGGCTCCTAGGCACCACAACGGTCGTGGTCTCACCTGTCGGTGGACTTCCTTACCGATCTTCCCCTATCTCAGGGGAACACCATGGTCCTGGTTGTTGTGGATCGGTTTTCTAAGTCCTGCCGTCTCTTCCCGTTGCCCGGTCTCCCTACGGCCCTACAGACTGCGGAGGCTCTATTTACCCACGTCTTCTGGCACTACGGGGTGCCGGAGGACATCGTCTCTGATCGGGGTCCCCAGTTCACGTCCCGAGTGTGGAGGGAGTTTATGGAGTGTCTGGGGGTCTCGGTCAGCTTGACCTCTGGTTATCACCCAGAGATTAATGGGCAGGTGGAGAGAGTGAACAAGGTGGGTAGGTTTCTGTGGTCGTATTGCCAGGACCGCCAGGGTCCTGGCAAGGTACGTCCCATGGGCGGAGTTGGCCCAGAACTCACTCCTCCACGAACATGTCACCATTTCAATGCACGTTCGGCTACCAGCCGGTCCTAGCACCGTGGCATCAGACCGAGGCTCCTGCGGTGGAGGAGTGGGTGCAGCACTCCAGCGTTATTGGATATATATGCGTTATTGGATATATATGAAAATAACATCCTGAAGATTGATTCTCTCTCTTAGTTTGACCAGTTTATTCGACCTGGAATATAACTTTTTAAAGTTTTCGTCCGAGTTCGCCTGGACCAGCGCCAGCTTTCGGACATGTGAACTAACCGTGGTAGCAAAAGCAGCTAATTGTACACTAGTAATTGACATTATGGAACAAAACAACGATTTATTGTGGAACTAGGACTCCTTGCACTCAATTCTGATGAAAGATCATCAGGTAAAGGAATATTTATGATGTAATTTCGTATTTCTGTTGACTCCAACATGTCGGAGAAATATTGTTACATCTTAGCGCCGTTTTAGATTATTGCATGGTATGCTTTTTCGTAACGTTTAAAAAAAATCTGACACAGCGGTTGCATTAAGTTCCAGTGAATCTTTAGTTATATGTAAAACATGTATCTTTCGTCAAAGTTTATGATGAGTATTTCTGTTATCTGGCGTAGCTCTCTGTAATTACTCCGGATATTTTGGAGGCATTTCTGAACATGGCGTCAATGTAAACCGAGATTTGTGGATATAAATATGCATATTATCAAACAAAACATAAATGTATTGTGTAACATGATGTCATATGAGTGTCATCTGATGAAGATTATCAAAGGTTAGTGATTCATTTTATCTCTAATTCTGCTTTTGTGACTATCTTTGGATGGGAAAAATGGCTGTGTGTTTTTTTGGATTTGGTGGTGATCTAACATAAATATCTGTTGTGTTTTTGCTGTAAAACATTTTAAAAATCGGACACGATGGGTAGACTAACAAGATGTTTTCATTTGCTGTATTAGACTTGTTAATGTGTGAAAGTTTAAATATTTTTGAATTTCCCACGCTGCCTTTTTAGCGGAATGTTGGGGGGGGGTTCCGTTAGCGGAACGTGTGTCCTAGACAGGTTTTAAGAACAAATTCTAATTTACAATGACGGCCTACCCTGGCCAAACCGGACAGCGGTGGGCCAATTGTGCGCCGCCCTATGTAGATACAGACGCTGTAGATTCATATGGTAAAAGCAGGTACAGTAGCTGGAATACAGGGCTGGTCTGGGACCAGAAATCATCCCTAACATCCCTGGTTGTCCCTGGTGACTCTCTGATCCACCTCTACGCAGACAACACCATTCTATATATTTCTGGCCCTTCTTTGGACACTGTGTTATTAACTAACCTCCAGACGAGCTTCAATGCCATACAACTCTCCTTCCGTGGCCTCCAACTGTTCGTAAATGCAAGTAAAACTAAATGCATGCTCTTCAACCAATCGCTGCCCCACTTGCCCGCCAGTCCAGCATCACTACTCTGGACGGTTCTGACTTAGAATATGTGGACAACTACAAATACCTAGGTGTCTGGTTAGACTGTAAACTCTCCTTCCAGACTCACATTAAGCATCTCCAATCCAAAATTAAATCTAGAATCGGCTTCCTATTTCGCAACAAAGCCTCCTTCACTGATGCAGCCAAACATACCCTCGTAAAACTGACCATCCTGCCGATCTCTGACTTTGGCGATGTCATTTACAAAATAGCCTCCGACACTACTCAGCAAATTGGATGCAGTCTATCACAGTGCCATCCGTTTTGTCACCAAAGCCCCATATACTACCCACCACTGTGACCTGTATGCTCTCGTTGGCTGGCCCTCGCTTCATATTCGTCGCCAAACCCACCAACTCCAGGTCATCTATAAGTCTTTGCTAGGTAAAGCCCCGACTTATCTCAGCTCACTGGTCACCATAGCAGCACCCACCCATAGCATGCGCGCCAGCAGGTATTTTTCACTGGTCACCCCCAAAGAAAAATCCTGCTTTGCCCGCCTTTCCTTCCAGTTCTCTGCTGCCAATGACTGTAATGAATTGCAAAAATCACTTAAGCTGGAGATTCATATCTCCCTCATTAACTTTAAGCACCAGGTCTCAGAGGAGCTCACAGTTCACTGCACCTGTACATAGCCCATCTGTAAAAAGCCCATCCAACTACCTCATCCCCATACTGTTTTTTTTCTCTCCTTTGCACCCCAGTATCTCTACTTTCCAATTCATCTTCTGCACATCTATCACTCCAATGTTTAATTGCTAAATTGTAATTATTTCGCCACTATGGCTTATTTATTTCTTTACCTCCCTTATCTTTCCTCATTTGCCCACACTGTGCATAGACCTTTTTTCTATTGTGTTATTGACTGTATGTTTGTTTATTCCATGTGTAACCTTGTGTTGTTGTTTGTGTCGCACTGCTTTGCTTTATCCTGGCCAGGTCGCAGTTGTAAATGAGAACTTGTTCTCAACTTGCCTACCTGGTTAAATAAAGGTGAAATAAAAATAAATAAAAAAAACATTTCTAACACACCGGCCCATTTCGTTCCTTGAGGACTCCATGCGACAACATTTGTTTACTTGAGGCAACCAGTATTAACCCGATAATGATCATTTTGTGCAAATAAAACCAAGTTAGACAGGCCCACTGGGCTAAATATGAACCAGCCCATTTGGTGGAATACTGTATAGACCTGCACACTACACATATTGGCTTCTGTCAGGGAGGAAGGGTTTAGTGTGCATGTGTCAGGGTGTATACCTTACCTCTTGGTGGGCATGCTGTGTGCTCTCACAAGACAAGTTGAGACAGTTTGACATTTAAATCTCAGACAAGCTCTCCATCATGTGAGGAGAGATTACAGTCAAATCCATATATCTTCTGGACACCTGCTAATGACTTTGTAATTACACGTACACACACACACACACACACACAAACAAACAAGTCACAATCAAACAGAAACTGCGGATGCTCTCCAGGCCATGGTACTCCAGCAATCATCCCTAGCAGCAGATCCCTAATGGAACCTGACATTATATCAGACACAATAAAGGATTTCATTTGCTGCTCTTCATTAGTCCGTATTTATACATACACACGCACACGCACACGCATGCACGCACACACACACACACTCTGCTGACTAGTCAGGGAGGACCTTCCAGAACAAAAAGACAATGTGATTGGGCAGCAGAATAGATGTGCTTCTGTAACACCTACCTGTTAGGAAGGTATAAAACCTGACTCACTCTGCTGTTCTGTCCTTCCTGCCTCCACTCCAATCACTCTCCTTGTCTCTCAACGTCTCTCTACCCCTACCCAATGTCTTTTTGACATGTCCTACATCCTTAGACATTCAGGAAATGTTCAATCCTTCTAGTAGAAGCTAGTGTGAAATGTTGTATTGAGAAGTACACACAGCACACATTTGATCAATTGACACATGTAATGACTGACATGCAATTTCATCAAGGAGACTAGAACACTGGAGGTGCAATACGGGAAAGAAACCACAAAAAACATGAAAATGAATTTGTTCATTTCATAAAAACATTTCATTTGAACAAAAGGCCTTCCTTGTATAATAGGAACGCTTACGAAACATAAAAACCTAGCTAAATCACACGGGGTGAAATAATCCTAGAAATGTAGACAGGACTACCAGAGAGCCTTTAAACTCCTTTAATGACCGGTCTTAGTAACTGGTCTTAGTAACTGGTCTTAGTAACTGGTCTTAGTAACTGGTCTTAATAACCGGTCTTAATAACTGGTCTTAGTAACTGGTCTTAGTAACTGGTCTTAATAACCGGTCTTAATAACCGGTCCTAATAACTGGTCTTAGTAACTAACTGGTCTTAGTAACTGGTCTTAGTAACCGGTCTTGTGATGATACAGATGTAGGATCTTAATTCGATCAGTCTTTTTTTAGCTAAGAATTTTATTGCACAGCAGGAAATGCAAACCAAAAACAGAAATATCTAATTTACCTAATTATTCAGACCCTTTGCTATGAGACTCAAAATTGAGCTCTGGTGTATCTTGTTTCCATTGATCATCCTTGAGATGTTTCTACAACTTGATTGGAGTCTACCTTTGGTCAATTAAATTGATTGGACATGATTTGGAAAGGCACACACCGGTCTATATAATGTCAGAGCAAAAACCAAGCCATGAGGTCAAAGGAATTGTCCATAGAGCTCCGAGACAGGACAGATCTGGGGACAGGGTACCAAAACATGTCTGCAGCATTGAAGGTCCCCAAGTGGCTTCCATCATTCATAAATGGAAGAATTTTGGAATTACCAATACTCTTTCTAGAGCTTGCCACCCAGCCAAACTGAACAATCGGGGAGAAGGGCCTTTGCTGTGGGGAGGTTTTTCAGCGACAGGGACTGGGAGACTAGTCAGGATCGTGGGAAAGATGAATGGAGCAAAGTACAGAGAGATCCTTGATGAAAACATTCTCCAGAGCGCTCAGGACCTCAGACTGGGGCGAAGGTTCGCCTTCCAACAGAACAACAACCCTAAGCACACAGCCAAGACAATGCAGGAGTGGCTTCGGGACAAGTCTCTGAATGTCCTTGAGTGGCCCAGTCAGAGCCTGGAATTAAACCCGATCTAACATCTCTGGAGAGATCTGAAAATAGCCGTGCAGCAATGCGCCCCCCAGAATGGGAGAAACTCCCCAAATACAGGTATGCCAAGCTTGTAGCATCATACCCAAGAAGACTCAAGACTTCAACAAAGTATTAAGTAAAGGGTCTGAATACTAATGTCTAAAAAAATGTCTAACAACCTGTTTTTGCTTTGTCATTATGGGGTATTGTGTGTAGATTGACGAAGGAAAAAACTATTTAATCCATTTTAGAATAAGGCTTTAACGTAACAAAAAGTGGAAAAATTCAAGGGGTCTGAATACTTTCCAAATGAACTGTATATATTTTCAACAACAACAACAAAATATATATATGGGGGATTGGAAGTGATGCAGACAATTACATTGATAGAAGCCACAATCTATCTGCACTATTAAAGCTTTACCCCCGCCTGTCATTAAAGCCCCCCCCCCCCCCCCCCCCCATCTCTAATACAGATTGTTAGACTTTCGTGATGAGAAACAATTTGGGTCTTGTTGAGGACGTAGACTAAACTCAGTGAACATAGTCTGGCTATAGTGAGGATTCACCGACACAAAAAACCATCTGACTGCCTGGACAAGTCGAGTAATGTCCAAATTGCAAAAAATAGAATAGACCGGAATTTAATGCACTGCCCACTTGAAATAGCCACACAAAACCTGTCACCTTAAAATATCTTCTTATTAGGCTAGTATAAATGCAGGGTGATTTTCAAGTTAGGCTCCTCTGGGGAGAAATGAGTCTATTGAAGCAACCTGTCATAATCACAGGGAGGATGCCTCTTTATACTGTCAATAAAAATACCATCATTAAAGCACACTTTAAAGAAAGAGGCAAAAGCAAAATGTGGAAAAGCAGAGACAAGGGTGAGAGAGAGAGAGAGCGCGAGAGAGAGAAAGAAATGGCGAAAGAGAGAGCGAGAGAGAAAGTGAAAAAGGGAGATAGAGAGCAAAATAGGTGGAGTGAGCGAGAAATAGTGAGAGAGGGAGAGATCAAGTCAGGGAGAGACAGAGAGAGAAAGCTGTTTCCCATGCCAATAAAGCCTTTTGAATTGAAATAAATGAGAGAGAGAGAAGCACCAGAGAGAGAGAGAAAGAGAGAGAGAGGAGCTGTGTGTTTGACTCCTCAGATAAAGCTGTGTATGATGAAGAGGGGAAGGGGGAGGCCTAGGGCACGGCTCTCTCATTGGCATGCTGGGTGTCTTTGGGCTTTTAAGCTATTAGGGACCTTCTGAGACCATGGTGTCCACACATAGCTTCATGTAGATGTTCATTTGTATGCCAATAAACAAATCTGCCCTAAGTTTACAGCTCAAATACACTGTGAAAATGATGCATTCTCCATGCGCACCACATCAATGTCCTTTGTCTCACCACACATAAAGGTAGGACTTCTCTAACTGCACATTAACTTCAAAAGCCCTGAGTGAAAGATGGTCTGCAGTCGTACAGATACAGGAATAAGGTGAGGAAAAACACAAAGGGAAAAGAGAAAAGAACAGAAAAAGAGAGACCATTTTGTTTTTCCATTATGTGACCTAAAACCACAGTGGTTGAAAAAAATCAAATGAATATGCTGTGCATTCCATAACCTCTTATGTTACATGTTACAATGGCCTATGTCTTAATCCATGCTCAATAGTGCAGACTGCCCTTCTTTTAATGCTAGCCTTAATACACTTATTTCCTCTAAGAAACCTTTTATGCCCTCCCTCCCTCCCTCCCTCCCTCCCTCCCTCCCTCCCTCCCTCCCTCCCTCCCTCCCTCTCTCTCTCTCTTTCAGTGGCTGTCAGATCCCTTCAGTAAAAAGCAGTTAAATCAGTCTTTGAATATTCCAATCCTGCGATAAGGAGAGGACGCTTTGTACCACTGCGCTCTGGGTAATGCAGATCCCCATTGTTGGCTGACATGGCTCCATTGAGGAGCTGGCTTTAGCCACGATAGCATCACCACACAGCATGGACACACTGCCAGATAAAGGGCCTATCCAACATGACACATGCACACAACGCCTCCCAAACAAGCCCCAATCTGATCAGCACAGGAGAGGCAGGAAGGAGACGCTCTAACAACAAATAAAGACAAATAAGATAAACAGACCGTAACAATATTAACACAGGGATCAGGTGGGGTTCTAGTAACCTAGGAGGCAATCCAATCCTCCATCTATCAGCGTGACATGGTGGATCCTGGCACCGTACAGTCCGCAATCTCACCAGGCAGCAGTGATCAATCACAAGCCACCTTACAGTGCATTTGGATCTGCCCTAGCCAATCACATGGCATCTTCATATTGAACCTCTGTTTAACAGTAGAACACCACTTATCCTGAAAACAGCTTCACGGTTCCTTATTCTTCAGGACAACCGGATACAGATTGAAGGCTTGAGGGCCAGTGTGCTGCCACCCCCTCTTCAGAGGTTGACTGAGAGTGGCCACTCAACCATCAGCGGTGGCAGAGACAAACCTGTTATTGTCGACCATGTAATCATTTCCATTAGACGCCTTGCTGTCCCCTACGATGCTTCACAATGCTTCAAACATTCAAATCAGACAGTAACCTTCCTCAAGACATCTACGTCCGCATCGACCAAGGACAGGTTGCACCAAAGAAAGCACACACTGAAACCCAAACCTTTATCCATACCTTTAACCACTGAAACCCAAACCTTTATCCATACCTTTAACCACTGAAACCCAAACCTTTATCCATACCTTTAACCACTGAAACCCAAACCTTTATCCATGCCTTTAACCACTGAAACCCAAACCTTTATCCATACCTTTAACCACTGAAACCCAAACCTTTATCCATACCTTTAACCACTGAAACCCAAACCTTTATCCATGCCTTTGACCACTGAAACCCAAACCTTTATCCATGCCTTTAACCACTGAAACCCAAACCTTTATCCATGCCTTTAACCACTGAAACCCAAACCTTTATCCATGCCTTTAACCACTGAAACCCAAACCTTTATCCATGCCTTTAACCACTGAAACCCAAACCTTTATCCATGCCTTTAACCACTGAAACCCAAACCTTTATCCATACCTTTAACCACTGAAACCCAAACCTTTATCCATACCTTTAACCACTGAAACCCAAACCTTTATCCATGCCTTTAACCACTGAAACCCAAACCTTTATCCATGCCTTTAACCACTGCAAATAAAACATTTTCTATAAACACCTCTCACCCACAACTTTATAAATGGAGATAGGAAATGAACGTGCTATGAACAGTTAGCCCTAACTGCTGTGCAAGTGCCTTGCTCAAGGGCATTTGAACCAGCGTCCTTTTGGTTACTGGCCCAACGCTCTTAACCGCTAGGCTAGTGTACCTGCCGCCTCACAGGACCTAAAGGAAGGGAACCATGCCATCATCAAACAATGTCATGCAGCAATCTACTGGTTCCAGTAGGGAGGTCTTACATACTGTTAGAAATAAATACATATAATAATAATAATAATAATTTAGTACAGTAAACATCACAGAGGTGATACCTAGGCATTAGACCAAATATACAATATAAGGACCCAAACTATGATGGTGTCACCAAACACGATGGTGTTCCTTTTTTATGTCTCTATTTTAGTTTGGTCAGGGTGCGAGTTGGGGTGGGCATTCTATGTTTTGTGTTCTATGTTTTCTATTTCTATGTGTTTGGCCTGGTATGGTTCCCAATCAGAGGCAGCTGGCAATAGTTGTCTCTGATTGAGAACCATATTTAGGCAGCCTGTTTTCCCAATATGGGTTGTGGGTAGTTGTTTTCTGTTTTGTGTTGCTGCACCTTACAGGACTGTTTCGTTTTGTTTAGTGGTTCTGTTCTAATAAATATAACCTGAACACTTACCATGCTGCGCATTGGTCCGATCCATCTCATTCCTCATCAGAAGAGGAAGACAATCGTTACAGATAGACCCAATTATTTAATAAAAAAGGCCAAACCCAGTCCTCTATGATGGTGACCTCTCTAGTTCAGAGTTCTCATATAGACCCCTTCTCTAACCAGGGGGCCAGGGGGAGCAGGTTCTCTCTCTGAAATAACATTTCATGGGTGTTGGACATGTGTTGAGATGGGGGAATAGAGATTCGGAGCGTGGCCTGCTGGATTTCTTTGGCTATTGATTGCCATTCCCGGTGGGGCCTGGGGATCGATAGGCTGGGTTTAGACACGGCACGGGGGACTCTCTCTCTATTTCTCTCTCTCTCTCTCTCTCTCTCTCTTCCTCCGGCTAACGCAGCGCTCCACAGCACCGTGGCTCACCAAACAAGAGTTCTTTCATGCCCTCTTAGTTGAGTGTGAAACAGCATGTCTGAGACCACTTGTGCTCTCTCTCTCTCACTCTCAGAGCAGCAGAACAACATTACATGAGAGTACTGAAGGAGTCAGGGAGAGAGTGAAGGCGAATGAGAGGGAGAGAGAGAGACAAATAAATAAAGAGAATGGAGAAAATAGCATTTCTACCTTGAAGAGAGATACTTACGCAAATTACAGCCGGGCCTGCAATCAAGAAGCTGAAATGACCAAACTGTGGGGTAACCAAGGCAACCAGCGAGAGAAAAAAGCAGGCAGCAGAAGAGAAAGCAGATGCAGAGAGTGAGTGAGGGAGGGAGGCAGGGAGGGGGAGTGGAGGAGAGAGGGGTGGGCTGAGGTGGCCAGCGGGAGTTGGATAAGGAGGAGGGGTGGAGGAGAGAAGAGAGGGATGGGCTAGGGTGATTAGGATGTGGAGACATGGAGGGTGGAGGGAAGGAGAGGGGTGGGCTGTGGTGATCAGGAGGTAAAGACATGGAGGGTGGAGGGGAGGGGAGGGGTGGGTTGAGGTGATCAGGAGGTAAAGACATGGAGGGTGGAGGGGAGGGGTGGGGTGGGGTGATCAGGAGGTAAAGACATGGAGGGTGGAGGGGAGGGGTGGGGTGGGGTGATCAGGAGGTAAAGACATGGAGGGTGGAGGAGAGGGGTGGGCTGAGGTGATCAGGAGGTAAAGACATGGTGGGTGGAGGAGAGGGGTGGGCTGGGGTGATCAGGAGGTAAAGACATGGAGGGTGGAGGGAAGGGGAGGGGTGGGGCGAGATGGTCAGGAGGAGGAGGGGGATAGGTAGGGGTGGAAGAGAGGAGAGAAAGGTGGGCTGGGGTGATCAACAGGAGGAGGAGGAGAAAAAAGGGGTGGCACAATGATCCAATTCTTCTAGTTGCTTGACCAATTGGTACATATTATCAATGAGTTTCACATGAGTGCAAAGTACAAGCTTGTAGTCAAGGTTAGAGTATTCTCACACATGTGCAATTGCACTCACACACTCACATGCAAACACACACACACACACACACACACACACACACACACACACACACACACACACACACACACGGCTCAGTGTTGTGTATAGTAACAAGACTGGGTCCAGTCTATGTCTCTCTGCTGAGGCATCCAGACCATCAGATACACTTGATACGGAGGCAGCAACGCTAAATTGTATATTGTGATGGATTTTCTCCCGTCCTCCTACCCCCTTCCTTTCATTCCTTTCCCTCAAGTGGTGAAAAGATGGGAAACTGTTCCATGGCGTGGGATTCAGCGATAACAGAACGCTGTTTATAAGTTCCATTACGCGCTCTGCAGCCTGCTAGCGCTCTGCCTCTGTCTCAGCATGGCCACAGGAAAGAGAAGGGCGAGGGGTGGACGCTCACAAAGAAAATAGTAGCAGTTTATTTGTGATTATGCAATGTGTTTATGCTTATCAGTGTTTAAAATACATACGGTATATTTAAAAAGTGTTCCAATAGCCACACTCCCCTCCTCCCTCCTACTCTTCCTCCCGCTCTCTGTAGCTCCTGCTATGGAGACCCTATTTTAAAGGGTTGGGTACTGGCTCACATATGTGCTGAAACAGGACAAACTGGCCCAACTCAGACAGAGCCTCTGCAGTCACTGAGAATGGTGGAATGTAGATGATTTGATGTACAAAAGGAGGAAGTGATATAAGAGCTAGAATTACTGAGGAGAAAAACATCCCATTCACCCATAGAAATAGACATTCAAATATTATAGAGAGTATTTATTTAGTAGCAGACTTAGTGCAGTATGCTGCTCTGGCCTACTAAACGTAACGATCCACCTGTTCGCCATCTTACACCCTCAAGGTGATGTGAGTTACACTCATCATATATGATTAAGGAAAACGGTGTTATTTCAGAAAGAACCAAATACTAAAACATGAAACAAAAAAACATTTATTGCACAGACCGTTGAATTCCTGTCTCTCCCAATCTATCCATAGATGAACACATACAGTATATACAAAATAAAACTAAGACAGAAAAGAAGAACAATAAAAATGTGGGTGAAATAAGAGAAGAAACAGAATCCCAGTGAGGCTTCCTTTGGTGTCCGTCTATTTCACCTGATTGTGGTCCCTTGAAGACGGCCCTCATAAAACTAATGTATTCTTTGGTTAAGGGAGCCGCTCGGGTCGCTCTGCTCTGAGGGCCGGGCTGATAGAGGCATTCGCCCGCCACAATAATTTTCCATAATTTCCTCTGGAGGGCCAATTATCTCAAATAGACACATTATAAGGAGGGTTGGCATGGTCAGTGCAACAAATCGGAGTGTCAACTCTTACCCCCGCCACTAGGGGTCAGGCTCACTGAGGGAACTCTACTAATGTGGCTGGATCATGTCACTGTCACAAGTGCACCTAATCAGTGAAAGGAAAACTTTTAAAAATCTTGTTTATCTCAAATGTGGGAGCTTTGAGATATAAAAAACAAAAACAAAAACAATCACATACAATCAGAAAAGCATATGCTACGAATACTGAGAAACGGGTTTCTTTATTCAGTAAAATCCTGTGAGACGCACGCACGCACGCACACACACACACACACACACACACACACACACACACACACACACACACACACACACACACACACACACACACAGACACACACACTTTCATGGTCCATGATGAAAGGCTTCATTTATTAGAGGGTGATGGAAGCCTGGAAGATGGCTCCTTCTCTCTGTGCCTATCTCCTTCTCCCTTTCTCTCTCTCTATCAAATCTCCCTCGCTCCCACACGCCCTCACCTTCTCTCTCTCCCTTTCTCACTGAGACTCTCATCTCTCACCCCTCTCCCATGTTTCTCCATAGTAACTCACTCCTCTCCCATGTTTCTCCATAGTAACTCACCCCTCTCCCCGTTTCTCCATGGTAACTCATCAGTCTCTCTCTCCCTTAACGACACAGCTATTAGCGCTAATGCATTTCAAACGTATAGCAGCTGCCACATCACATTCTGATGGAAAGTGGATGTCTTCTTTCCCTTTCTCTCTTCCCTCTCTCCTTCTTTCCCCTAGTCTCTTTCCACCATGTCCCTATGTCTTACACATCAGATTGACAACCCACTCCAGAGATCATCATGTCATGTGTCATGTGTCTAGGACCAGGCCTGGTAGATTCATTGATATTATCATGCAGTATAGCTGCTTAAGTACTCCACTGGTTTTTGATACTAATAGTGGTATTAACAGGTAAACTACTGTACTTTATGCCTGTGATTGACAAGTAAGTGCTTTCTTGCATCGTTGCATCACTGATGGTGGTATTGAATATGAAATAAAGAGAATAATAAAGTAACAAAACAAGAGATGATGTAAACACCTTTCTGTATCTCATGAAAGAGATAATAAACAGAGTTACAGTTTTAAAGCTGATCTGGTCGTAAAAAAAAAATAATAATAAAAAATAATAATATTAGGAGCTAGCAAGCAGTTTTGATACTGGAGTTATTCTACAAAGAGCGCCTTGTAGTCATAGCAACATTGTATATTCCAGATGTAAAAATACCATAAAATATATTAGATGTTATTCAATGGCATGAATGGTCAATTGCTGTCACACCCTGATCTGTTTCACCTGTCCTTGTTATTGTCTCCACCCCCTCCAGGTGTCGCTTGTTTTCCCCAGTGTATTTATCCCTGTGTTTCCTGTCTCTCTATACCAGTGTATATATCCCTGTGTTTCCTGTCGCTCTGTACCAGTGTATTTATCCCTGTGTTTCCTGTCTCTCTGTGCCAGTGTATTTATCCCTGTGTTTCCTGTCTCTCTGTGCCAGTGTATTTATCCCTGTGTTTCCTGTCTCTCTGTGCCAGTGTATTTATCCCTGTGTTTCCTGTCTCTCTGTGCCAGTGTATTTATCCCTGTGTTTCCTGTCTCTCTGTACCAGTGTATTTATCCCTGTGTTTCCTGTCTCTCTGTACCAGTGTATTTATCCCTGTGTTACCTGTCTCTCTGTACCAGTGTATTTATCCCTGTGTTTCCTGTCTCTCTGTGCCAGTGTATTTATCCCTGTGTTTCCTGTCTCTCTGTGCCAGTGTATTTATCCCTGTGTTACCTGCCTCTCTGTACCAGTGTATTTATCCCTGTGTTTCCTGTCTCTCTGTGCCAGTGTATTTATCCCTGTGTTTCCTGTCTCTCTGTACCAGTGTATTTATCCCTGTGTTTCCTGTCTCTCTGTGCCAGTGTATTTATCCCTGTGTTTCCTGTCTCTCTGTGCCAGTTCATCTTGTATGTTCCAAGTTAAACAGCGCTTTTCCCGTACTCCTGCCTTTGCTATTCTCTTTTTTCTAGTCCTCCCTGTTTTGACCCTTGCCTGTTCTGGACTCTGTACCCGCCTGCCTGACCATTCAACCTGCCTGACCATTCTGCCTGCCTGACCATTCTGCCATGCCGTGACCACAAACCTTTCTGCTACTCTGTACCTTCTGAACTCTGATCTGGTTTTGACCTTTTGCCTGTCCAGGGCTATTCTCTTGCCTACTCCTTTTGGATTATTCAGCATTGTAAGACTGCAACCATAAAAAATCTGCCGTTTCCAGCTACAAACGTAATTTCCAACATTAACAATGTCTACACTGTATTTCTGATCAATTTGATGTTATTTTAAAAACAAGTACATTTCTGAGTGACAATAAACTTTTGAACGGTAGTGTGTATATATACAGTTGAAGTCGGAAGTTACATTAACGTAGGTTGGAGTCATTAAAACTCGTTTTTCAACCACTCCACAAATGTCTTGTTAACAAACTATAGTTTTGGCAAGTCGGTTAGGACATCTACTTTGTGCATGACACAAGTCATTTTTACAACAATTGTTTACAGACAGATTCTTTCACTTATAATTCACTGTATCACAATTCCAGTGGGTCAGAAGTTTACATACACTAAGTTGACTTGTACCTTTTAAACAGCTTAGAAAATTCCAAATAATTGACATCATTTGAGTCAATTGGAAGTGTACCTGTGGATGTATTTCAAGGTCTACCTTCAAACTCAGTGTCTCTTTGCTTGACATCATGGTAAAATCAACAGAAATCAGCCAAGACCTCAGAAAAGAAATGTAGACCTCCACAAGTCTGGTTTATCCTTGGGTGCAATTTCTAAACGCCTGAAGGTCCCATGTTCATCTGTACAAACAATAGTACGCAAGTATAAACACCATGGGACCACGCAGCCGTCATACCACTCAGGAAGGAGACTCGTTTTGTCTCCTAGAGATGAACGTACTTTGGTGCGAAAAGTGCAATTCAATCCCAGAACAACAGCAAAGGACCCTGTGAAGATGCTGTAGGAAACAGGTACAAAAGTATTGATATCCACAGTAAAATGAGTCCTATATCGACATAACCTGAAAGGCCACTCAGCAAGGAAGAAGACACTGCTCCAAAACTGCCATAAAAAAGCCAGACTACGATTTGCAACTGCACATGGGAACAAAGATTGTACTTTTTGGAGAAATGTCCTCTGGTCTGATGAAACATAAATAGAACTGTTTGGCCATAATGACCATTGTTGTGTTCGGAGGAAAAAGGGGGAGGCTTGCAAGCCGAAGAATACCATCCCAACCATGAAGCACGGGGGTGGCAGCATCATGTTGTGGGGTGCTTTGCTGCAGGAGGGACTGGTGCACTTCACAAAATAGATGGCATCGTGAGGGAGGAAAATGATGTGGATATAGTGAAGCAACATCTCAAGACATCAGTCAGGAAGTTAAAGCTTGGTCGCAAATGGGTCTTCCAAATGGACAATGACCACAAGCGTACATCCAAAGTTGTGGCAAAATGGCTTAAGGACAATAAAGTCAAGGTATTGGAGTGGCCATCACAAAGCCTTGAACTCAATCCCATAGAAAATTTGTGGGCAGAACTGAAAAAGCATGCGAGCAAGGAGGCCTACAAATCTGACTCAGTTACACCAGCTCTGTCAGGAGGAATGGGCCAAAATTCACCAAACTTATAGTGGGAAGCTTGTGGAAGGCTACCCGAAACATTTGACCCAAGTTAAACAATTTAAAGGCAATGCTACCAAATACTAATTGACCCACTGGGAATGTGATAAAATAAATAAAAGCTGAAATAAATTATTCTCTCTACAATTATTCTGACATTTCACATTCTTAAAATAAAGTGGTGATCATAACTGACCTAAGACAGGGACTTTTTACTAGGATTAAATGTCAGGAATTGTGAAAAACTGAGTTTAAATGTATTTGGCTAAGGTGTATGTAAACTTCCGACTTCATCTGTATATATGACTGTAATGTGGAATGATTTAGGGGCTGGTTCTTGTAGTCATTAGCCCTGGGGCCCTGCTACTAAAAAGCAAAGACCCGAAAGAATGCATCCAGAGACAATACAATCAAATGAATGGTCTGGAAAGAGACCCTGACAGAGCTGAGATAGGATGACCTATGACCTTGAGAAATCAGGAGAAATCAAACACTTTAATATCTATTTCACACACCATTTAATTCCAATGGATTTAAAACCCTGAACGACCATCGCAACAGGTGTTATGACCACCAACAGTCCAAAAGTCAAAATGTTGGACCATCGGGGTGATCATATTACCAACCCAGGCACCATCGCCATAGTTACAATAGGAAGGAGAAAGAAGCGTGGTCTGTCGTTACGGAAACAGATGCGACAGCAGCAGTGCAGAGGAAGAGGGAACAGCCATATCATTGAGTCGTATGAAGTCTCCGGTGTTATTGAACATAGAAGATGGGCCAGATCAGGTAGGTAGCACACACACACACACACACACACACACACACACACACACACACACACACACACAGACATAGACAAACACAAATTCTACTGTCTGTCTTACATAAACACCATTCTCTCAGAGTCTGACAGCTTGCTCCACCGGTTAGTTTAAGATGCTCTGCGCTGTTCCTAATATGCCAAAAGATCATGCCCCCCTAATCTAATTACAGTGTCATTCAGTCGAGTGTTCACCCAAAAGGAAATTAGAAAAGCACACCAAATCTAAAAGCATATCTGCCTCTCCCCTCCCTCCCCCTCTCCCCCTCACAACAAGTGTGTTTTAATGGTTTCCCAGTCGCCCCTGCCTAGATTCATTACCTGGTCTAATTATAAAGGCACATGAAATCAGCTCCAATACATTATTAGTATTTGCAACAATATGATATTTTCTAACTGTTTTCATGGCTGATTAAAGACATGGACAGATATGAAAAAACGGTGGAGGGAGGGGAAGGGGTGAGGGTCAGACAGAAGGAGAGAGACAGAGGGATGAGGTAGAGATAATGGTAGAGAGAGAGAAAGAGAGAGAGAGGAGAGAGAGGAAGTGAGTGGGAAAGGGAGAGAGCTGGCTTTTCCACTTGAAGAGACGGTGAAACCATATTGGATGCAGTTACCTATGAACAGGTGTGCTGTGTGAGGGCACTGTGACCCAAATGCAACTACCTGCATGGGTACACATCCGATTGAGCAACATTAAAGCTGACCAGCTGGCCACAGGCAGACAGAGATGAAGGCATCAGTCCTGCCCGGCCCTGAGCGAAGGGGACAGATGCACTGACAGACAGAACCACCCTGGGTTGGTGGGAACAGCGGGTGGAGAGAGGTGCAGGCACTGCCACCCCCAAACTTCAGCTTCAGTGTAAGCGACCATGAATAAAAATGGACTTCGCTGGGAAGTATGGCTCATAATAATTTGTTTAAAATCAGTTAAAGCCTATTCTCAAATATCCCCTGGGAGGCGAGGGGTTAAAAATCAATTTGTGGGAAGTGTACCATGACAGCTAGCTCGTATCCCTGGAGACAGAAGATACACACACACACACTCCCCGCTGTTGTATCTTGTGATGGATGTGAGAATGAGTGTGTGTGTGTATATATATGGGGGCATCTGTGTGTTTGTAAATCTGAGAATGAGTGGAGCACACACACAAACAGACACATACAGATACACACACAAACGCACCAAAAACACACACCAAACACACACAAAACACAAGCCAAGTAAACACTGAACGTTCTGAGATGTAGACATTAACAGGGAGTGGTGTTCTGCTGTTTTAAAGGTCAGGTGTTGTAAAATACACCGTTCAACCTGCTTTGGCCTTACACGCACAACACAGATTCACCATTATGTACAAACAGGCCGTGGGACATTATCAAATGCTCAAACATACATAAAACATCTTCACTCTGGGTGGTGCATGTGAGTGTGTACATGTGCCTGTAATTCTGATAGCATTGACATTTAAAAGACAACAAAATACAGGTTGTGTTACTTTGGTGGATAAATGTAAATATGAAGAGACAGATAGAGTGCGAGAGATGGGTAGAAATATGGATGAAATGGTGAGAGAAAGAGAGAGAGAGAGTGCGAGAGATGGGTAGAAATATGGATGAAATGGTGAGAGAAAGAGAGAGAGAGAGTGCGAGAGATGGGTAGAAATATGGATGAAATGGTGAGAGAAAGAGAGAGAGAGAGTGCGAGAGAGAGGGAGGTTCTAACTTTACCTTGATACTGTCCAGCCAGGGAAAATCTGTCTGCAGCTGCTCCGCCTCCCTGGCCAGCCTCTATACAGGAAACACACATGAAGCAGAGGTCAGGGTCAAGGGTTAATACAGAGGTCAGGGTTAAAGGCTCCTCTGGTTCAGTGGGTAGGTGTCAGAGTGTGTGGTTGTGTGTGTGTGCCAACCTGTTCTCTAGGGAAAACACTAAGTGAACTAAGTGCTGTTCATAGACTGTATAATTCTAGAGGCAGTGACGGGTGCCAAGCTCAGCATGCTCCTCAATGGGCTTACACATTTCTCCTAACTGTCAGGGGAATTTCATTTCTGTAAGGCACAAGCTAAATGACTACAATTTCAGACCATGTACTGTAGCAAAATGGTGCCAGACACATTTAGGCTAGCTATAGTGTGTTGGAAAAAAACTGTGATTACAACGGTGTTATTCCAAGGGGTAATACAGTTAGCATTTGGAGTGGAGAAGGTGAGGGCCATTGAATAACATGAACATGTTGAATAAAATGTCACTTCTCCAAACCAAAAGGACAAGGAATTTTTGTCAAATGCCTTTTCGTGGCTAAAGGGGTTCAGTGCAACGTTGCTTGCTTTATTTTCGTATTCTCTGCACGTTTTTCGCATTTTGGTTCATAACTATTAATAGTTATAATATAGGTCTGACATAATTAATTGCACAGGGATTATAACATGGAGTATTACTGTCTATGTGTAGAGGCTTATGGGCGACAGACAATATCTCGTCGCCCAATGGCAAAATAGAGTGAGTCTCTAAAGAGACAAGTCTCTTCCCTGTGTCTGCATGGTACCATGCCTCAGTACTGTGTCTAGGTTTCCTCTCTGTTCCCACTTCAACCCCCTAGGGAAATATCTGGTTTGCGTCCCCTATCAGCCAGTCAACCAGCCAGTCAACCAGCCAGTCAGCCAACCAGTCATCCACCCAGCCAGTCAGGCAGCCAGCCAGTCAGTCAGTCAGCCAGCCAGCCACACAGTCCCTGGGCTAGAAAATGACAAACCCTTTTTAGACTCCCACTAAGTGGACTTTCATTTCTGGTACATCATCAAAGGGACCACATTCCCCAAGCACATTTTCTTCTCTCCTAAAGGACGGACAGTGATAAACTCTCGTTAGAGAAAGAAGTGTCCTATTTCTGTCTGAAGGTCCATCCCCCCGAGCCCCCCATCACCAAGACCCTCCCACTCACAGCTAGCCAGACCTAGCCCCTCCTACTCCGTTTATGATATCACTAACCTTGTTAGTGAAACAATAGCTGAATGCCAGGATCATAAGGGTCTTAATCACCTGAATGAGGATTATATTAAGAAACAATGAAATGTAGATTTTATTCAGTCACTACTAATGAGGTGAACCAGTGAAACAATGACACATACAGCAGAGCTAATTAGTCTACTGAAATGATCACCACAAAGTTCATTAAAGGAAACTTCCTCAGTTGTGTGACAGTGTGGCGTTGTGTATACAACGGAGGGGTCAACCTAGCTAAAGGGCACTCTTGAGTGTTCGTAATCCAACAGTTTTCAATTAGCGATCAACAGTGGAGTGTGCTGCTGGCTAAACAATTACTTCCAGATTCGACACTGCTCTGAATTGGCCTGAGAACTGAACACATGACTAAAGGGTTAGCCCTCTATGTCACATATGGCAAAACAATAACAGATCTAAGTGAGAACCTTTTGTCTCACCCTTCATGTATAGTATGACTTTGCATATACTGTAAATGATTTGTGAATGCTCAGGAAGATATAAAGCCTTTACGAGTTCTTGTTTTTCTAAAGTGGGACCTTTCAATGCCAAACGGTGGTAGTCCGTCAATACGTCTCTGTCTATCTGTGACGTCTCTTCAAGGAGACGGAAATTATAAAAAGGAGAAGAGGACATGAATCATGATGAATGAGGAAATACAAATGTAGGCCATGACACTGCATATGAAGAATGGTTCCTCCCTCCTTCTCTGTCCTTCCTTCCTGATGATCTGTCTTCTTCCTCAGTCATCTGTTTCTCTGGCTTCTTCCTCAGTCGTCTGTTTCTCTGGCTTCTTCCTCAGTCATCTGTTTCTCTGGCTTCTTCCTTAGTCGTCTGTCTCTGGCTTCTTCCTCAATCGTCTGTCTCTGGCTTCTTCCTCAGTCGTCTGTCTCTGGCTTCTTCCTCAGTCATCTGTTTCTCTGGCTTCTTCCTCAGTCGTCTGTTTCTCTGGCTTCTTCCTCAGTCGTCTTTTTCTCTGTCTTCTTCCTCAGTCATCTGTTTCTCTGGCTTCTTCCTCAGTCATCTGTTTCTCTGGCTTCTTCCTCAGTCGTCTGTTTCTCTGGCTTCTTCCTCAGTCATCTGTTTCTCTGGCTTCTTCCTCAGTCGTCTGTTTCTCTGGCTACTTCCTTAGTCGTCTGTCTCTGGCTTCTTCCTCAATCGTCTGTCTCTGGCTTCTTCCTCAGTCGTCTGTCTCTGGCTTCTTCCTCAGTCATCTGTTTCTCTGGCTTCTTCCTCAGTCGTCTGTTTCTCTGGCTTCTTCCTCAGTCGTCTTTTTCTCTGGCTTCTTCCTCAGTCGTCTGTTTCTCTGTCTTCTTCCTCAGTCGTCTGTTTCTCTGTCTTCTTCCTCAGTCGTCTGTTTCTCTGGCTTCTTCCTCAGTCGTCTGTTTCTCTGGCTTCTTCCTCAGTCGTCTGTTTCTCTGGCTTCTTCCTCAGTCGTCTGCTTCTCTGGCTTCTTCCTCAGTCGTCTGTTTCTCTGTCTTCTTCCTCAGTCGTCTGTTTCTCTGGCTTCTTCCTCAGTCGTCTGTTTCTCTGGCTTCTTCCTCAGTCGTCTGTTTCTCTGGCTTCTTCTTCAATATTGTGTTTTTACAGTCTCTCAGTAAGGCTCCATGTCTCTGGGCCGTATCTCTCCTCTAGCAGTTTAAAGTAGTACCTCCCTGCTCCAATACAGCCATGTGTCTTCATGTGTCTCTCCTTACTGTGTGTTGGCCCAGATGAATGGGCTACACAAACAGACCATGAATCAGACTGAGAGACGGATATATATATAATCTATGTTGGTGGCTGGAGCCAAGCCACTTAGTGCAGCTGGATGAGCATAGTGAGATCAGAACAGTACAGAACAGATAAGACCAGTACAGCACAGGCCGGCCCACACAGTACAGAGACATGGACCCAGTCTAACTACTGTAACACAGCACAGTCCAGCAGTTTCAATATCACTGCTTTAATGTCTCTAACACCATCTATATCCCTGATGGTGATGCTACAGACAAGGTCAAGCAGTAGAAACACTGTGTGCTGTCCAACAGAGTGCTTTACTGCAGCTATACATCTCCAACCGTTCACACTATATAATCGACTAGCTGACAGTATTACTGTACTGTACAAGAGGTGGATCCATGGATCATCAGAGCTGTTTGTTCAGTCCTTGTCTGTGATGTTACTGCAAGCCTGGCGGATCCGAGGATCTCTCTCTCACGATCTCTCTCTCTCTATCTCTCTGTCTCTCTCTCACTTCTAAACTTGTGGAACTTAAAAGCCATAATGAAAAGCTCAGTGAGAGGCGATTAGCACATTTAATATTCCTAACTGTTCTATTTGCTCTGTTCCAGAGGAGAGTGGTTTAATCACTCAAAGTTGTGTTATTTTAGGAGGAATGACAGCATACCAGGGTCCAGCCATGTCATGCTGTGTTGAGCCCACTAAACGACACACCACACCGTAACGCCTACCCCGCCCACCCGCCTGTTTGATTTCTGCAGTGAGTTAGGGTCCTCCAGTCCAGACCTCCACTCAGCCGGCCTGTGTGACAATAAGGGCACTCAGCACAACACATTGTTCTCCGGGTTGATCTCGAGGGCACTCGAAAAACAACACTACACAGACCACTCAACAAAACACACTGTGTTTAGTCCGTGTGATTGCGGCGGCAGTGTATTGCGGCACTCAACACCTGTTTATTGACCTCTAAACACTGTGTCTGGGTGACATACAGTAGTCTGCAATAACATAGGGCCCTTAACACTGTGCATGACTGCTAAAGGTGGTTCGATAACATCCCCACAGTGACATCTGCAGTTAGCAAAGCCCCAAAAACAAGTCTGCTCTGACTTCCTGCCTGTCAATCTTACCAGTGACCAAGTGAGCATTCAGACACTTCCGTCACATAAGGTTAAATCTACCAGTTGGTCAGCAGTATTTTGCCTGAGTCCTATCACCCTGTGTCCAGTAGGGGGAGAAGCTCCAGTCTGACTGGACCAGTGGTCCTCCTCAGCAGCCAGCCAGTTGAGCCTGTTAGAGTGAGTGCAGTCCGTCTGCAGAGAGAGTCCATTATGTCTGTCTCTCTTCTAGCACTGGGCTGGGATTATGGTCAATCATAGAAATCACTCAGTCCCACAACCACCACCACAGATGGAGGGACTTTCAGCTCCAGAATTTAAAACATCTCAGACTAACTCTTTCTCTCTCTTTCTGTCTCCCCCATTATTTTATCTCTTCCTCCTGCTTTGTCCTCCATCATATGCCGTACATAACCTGTCACTTTCTCTCCATCTGTCTTACTTTCTACCTATCAGCAGGGTTTTACCCCTCCTCTAACTTGGTCTAAATCTAACCCTAGACTATTTCCAGCCACTTAAAGTGTTAAAAAAAATACTGTCAATTAATAAATCAATCATCGATTACTCTCTGAGAAGAACAGAGAAGTATATTGTGTACAGTACAATGATGCATTCATGGACCCTTCTAGTCAGCTTTCTATTCCGCAACAAAGCCTCCTTCACTCACGCCGCCAAACTTACCCTAGTAAAACTGACTATCCTACCGATCCTCGATTTCGGCGATGTCATTTACAAAATAGCTTCCAATACTCTACTCAGCAAACTGGATGCAGTTTATCACAGTGCCATCCATTTTGTTACTAAAGCACCTTATACCACCCACCACTGCGACCTGTATGCTCTAGTTGGCTGGCCCTCGCTACATATTCATCGCCAGACCCACTGGCTCCAGGTCATCTACAAGTCCATGCTAGGTAAAGCTCCGCCTTATCTCAGTTCACTGGTCACGATGGCAACACCCACCCGTAGCACGCGCTCCAGCAGGTGTATCTCACTGATCATCCCTAAAGCCAACACCTCATTTGGCCGCCTTTCGTTCCAGTTCTCTGCTGCCTGTGACTGGAACGAATTGCAAAAATCGCTGAAGTTGGAGACTTTTATCTCCCTCACCAACTTCAAACATCTGCTATCTGAGCAGCTAACCGATCGCTGCAGCTGTACATAGTCTATCGGTAAATAGCCCACCCAATTTACCTACCTCATCCCCATACTGTTTATATTCATTTACTTTTCTGCTCTTTTGCACACCAGTATCTCTACCTGTACATGACCATCTGATCATTTATCACTCCAGTGTTAATCTGCAAAATTGTAATTATTCGCCTACCTCCTCATGCCTTTTGCACACAATGTATATAGACTCTTTTCTTTCCTTTTTTTTCTCTACTGTCTTATTGACTTGTTAATTGTTTACTCCATGTGTAACTCTGTGTTGTCTGTTCACACTGCTATGCTTTATCTTGGCCAGGTCGCAGTTGTAAATGAGAACTTGTTCTCAACTGGCCTACCTGGTTAAATAAAGGTGTTCTCAACTAGCCTACCTGGTTAAATAAAGGTGTTCTCAACTAGCCTACCTGGTTAAATAAAGGTGTTCTCAACTAGCCTACCTGGTTAAATAAAGGTGAAATAAAACAATACAAATATTTGTACTGTACATGATTGCATCATTGTACTGTACACCTTTGAAATGAATGCAAGTGGGAACACAGCATTGATGTGGACCTCACGCATTGGCATTTGTCATGTATGTTCTCCTAATTAGACTAAGCCCTATAATGAGAGACATCCAATGTGAAGTTCTGATTCCTGTGCTGAGAGGACAGTGATAACATGACCATACTGTTCTCTCCTCAGAGAGACACAACAATATGAAGGTCAATAATGAGGAGAAATAATGACCCTTAATCCCAGGTCCCTGGTTGCTCTCCCATATGCAGCTGAGCATTGTAGTTCTTCTGAGCTGGCTTGGAATGAGGAAGTGCGTGGATGGGAGAAAGACCCTGCGGGTGTGGTTGGGAGACCCGGTCTCTGTTCTGTGGTCCAAAGAGACCTGTGGCGGGCCCGTTCTGCAGAGGCTGTGTGCGTAGTGCTATTATAGCCCTGTGCAGAGATAATCCCTGCCTTTGTTTCCCCCTAATCTTCCCCTTCCCTCCACAACGGAAATGATATCACTTCCTCTTGCATTTCCCCGCTCCTCATCACTAAGCATGCAGTCTGTCTGTCTGTCTGTCTCTCGCTCTGCAGTTTCCACAGAGACCAGTTACTATACAGACCAAGCAGGATGCTGCCACCTACCCACCACAGCACTAGTAGAACACCCAATTTCTATAGCAGAACGCCAGATTTCTATAGCAGAACACCAGATTTCTATAGAAGAATAACACATTTCTAAAGAACACCAGCTTTCTATAGTAGAACACCAGATTTATATAGTAGAACACCAGATTTATATAGTAGAACACCAGATTTATGTAGAAGAATAACATATTTCTATTGTAGAACACCAGATTTCTATAGTAGAACACCAGATTTATATAGAAGAATAACATATTTCTATTGTAGAACACCAGATTTCTATAGTAGAACACCAGATTTATATAGAAGAATAAGATTTTTCTATTGTAGAACACCAGATTTATATAGCAGAACACCAGATTTCAATAGTAGAACACCAGATTTCTATAGCAAAATAACATATTTCTATAGAACACCAGATTTCTATAGCAGAACACCAGCTTTCTATAGTAGAACACCAGATTTCTATAGTAGAACACCAGATTTCTAGAGTAGAACACCAGATTTCTATAGTAGAACACCAGATTTCTATAGCAAAATAACATATTTCTATAGAACACCAGATTTCTATAGCAGAACACCAGATTTCTATAGTAGAACACCAGATTTCTATAGTAGAACACCAGATTTCTAGAGTAGAACACCAGATTTCTAGAGTAGAACACCAGATTTCTATAGCCGAACACCAGATTTCTAGAGTAGAACACCAGATTTCTATAGTAGAACACCAGATTTCTATAGAAGAATAACATATTTCTATAGAACACCAGATTTCTATAGTAGAACACCAGATTTATATAACAGAACACCAGTTTTCTATAAAATAATAACATATTTCTATAGAACACCAGATTTATATAGCATAACACCAGATTTATATAGCAGAACATCAGATTTCTATAGTAGAACACCAGATTTCTATAGTAGAACACCAGATTTATATAGTAGAACACCAGATTTATATAGTAGAACACCAGATTGATATAGCATAACACCAGATTTATATAGCAGAACATCAGATTTCTATAGTAGAACACCAGATTTCTATAGTAGAACACCAGGTTTATATAGTAGAACACCAGATTTATATAGTAGAACACCAGATTTATATAGCAGAACATCAGATTTCTATAGTAGAACACCAGATTTCTATAGTAGAACACCAGATTTCTATAGCAAAATAACATATTTCTATAGCAGAACACCAGATTTCTATAGTAGAACACCAGATTTCTATAGCAGAACACCAGATTTCTATAGTAGAACACCAGATTTCTATAGCAGAACACCATATTTCTATAGTAGAACACCAGATTTCTATAGCAAAATAACATATTTCTATAGCAGAACACCAGATTTCTATAGTAGAACACCAGATTTCTATAGCAGAACACCAGATTTCTATAGTAGAACACCAGATTTCTATAGCAGAACACCAGATTTCTATAGAAGAACACCAGATTTCTAGAGCAAAATAACATATTTCTATAGTAGAACACCAGATTTCTATAGCAGAACATCAGATTTCTATAGTAGAACACCAGATTTATATAGTAGAACACCAGATTTATATAGCAGAACATCAGATTTATATAGTAGAACACCAGATTTCTATAGCAGAACATCAGATTTCTATAGTAGAACACCAGATTTCTATAGCAGAACACCAGATTTCTATAGTAGAACACCAGATTTATATAACAGAACACCAGTTTTCT
This sequence comes from Oncorhynchus mykiss, assembly GCF_013265735.2. NCBI lineage: Eukaryota > Metazoa > Chordata > Actinopteri > Salmoniformes > Salmonidae > Oncorhynchus > Oncorhynchus mykiss. The sequence continues at coordinate 79,693,967 of NC_048581.1, read as the reverse complement.
ATAAAATAATAACATATTTCTATAGAACACCAGATTTATATAGCATAACACCAGATTTATATAGTAGAACACCAGATTCATATAGCATAACACCAGATTTATATAGCAGAACATCAGATTTATATAGTAGAACACCAGATTTCTATAGCAGAACACCAGATTTCTATAGCAGAACACCAGATTTCTAGAGCAAAATAACATATTTCTATTGTAGAACACCAGATTTATATAGCAGAACATCAGATTTCCATAGTAGAACACCAGATTTCTATAGTAGAACACCAGATTTATATAGCAGAACATCAGATTTCTATAGTAGAACACCAGATTTCTATAGTAGAACACCAGATTTCTATAGCAGAACACCAGATTTCTATAGTAGAACACCAGATTTCTATAGTAGAACACCAGATTTCTATTGTAGAACACCAGATTTATATAGCAGAACATCAGATTTCTATAGTAGAACACCAGATTTCTATAGTAGAACACCAGATTTCTATAGCAGAACACCAGATTTCTATAGTAGAACACCAGATTTCCATAGCCGAACACCAGATTTCTATAGTAGAACACCAGATTTCTATAGTAGAACACCAGATTTCTATAGCAGAACACCAGATTTATATAGTAGAACACCAGATTTCTATAGTAGAACACCAGATTTCTATAGCAGAACACCAGATTTATATAGTAGAACACCAGATTTCTATAGTAGAACACCAGATTTCTATAGCAGAACACCAGATTTCTATAGCAGAACACCAGATTTCTAGAGCAAAATAACATATTTCTATAGTAGAACACCAGATTTCTATAGGAGAACACAAGATTTCTATAGCAGAACACCAGATTTCTATAGTAGAACACCAGATTTATATAGCAGAACATCAGATTTCTATAGTAGAACACCAGATTTCTATAGTAGAACACCAGATTTCTATAGTAGAACACCAGATTTATATAGTAGAACACCAGATTTATATAGTAGAACACCAGATTTATGTAGAAGAATAACATATTTCTATTGTAGAACACCAGATTTATATAGTAGAACACCAGATTTATATAGAAGAATAACATATTTCTATTGTAGAACACCAGATTTCTATAGTAGAACACCAGATTTCTATAGTAGAACACCAGATTTCTAGAGTAGAACACCAGATTTCTATAGTAGAACACCAGATTTCTATAGCAAAATAACATATTTCTATAGAACACCAGATTTCTATAGCAGAACACCAGATTTCTATAGTAGAACACCAGATTTCTATAGTAGAACACCAGATTTCTAGAGTAGAACACCAGATTTCTAGAGTAGAACACCAGATTTCTATAGCCGAACACCAGATTTCTAGAGTAGAACACCAGATTTCTATAGTAGAACACCAGATTTCTATAGAAGAATAACATATTTCTATAGAACACCAGATTTCTATAGTAGAACACCAGATTTATATAACAGAACACCAGTTTTCTATAAAATAATAACATATTTCTATAGAACACCAGATTTATATAGCATAACACCAGATTTATATAGCAGAACATCAGATTTCTATAGTAGAACACCAGATTTCTATAGTAGAACACCAGATTTATATAGTAGAACACCAGATTTATATAGTAGAACACCAGATTGATATAGCATAACACCAGATTTATATAGCAGAACATCAGATTTCTATAGTAGAACACCAGATTTCTATAGTAGAACACCAGGTTTATATAGTAGAACACCAGATTTATATAGTAGAACACCAGATTTATATAGCAGAACATCAGATTTCTATAGTAGAACACCAGATTTCTATAGTAGAACACCAGATTTCTATAGCAAAATAACATATTTCTATAGCAGAACACCAGATTTCTATAGTAGAACACCAGATTTCTATAGCAGAACACCAGATTTCTATAGTAGAACACCAGATTTCTATAGCAGAACACCATATTTCTATAGTAGAACACCAGATTTCTATAGCAAAATAACATATTTCTATAGCAGAACACCAGATTTCTATAGTAGAACACCAGATTTCTATAGCAGAACACCAGATTTCTATAGTAGAACACCAGATTTCTATAGCAGAACACCAGATTTCTATAGAAGAACACCAGATTTCTAGAGCAAAATAACATATTTCTATAGTAGAACACCAGATTTCTATAGCAGAACATCAGATTTCTATAGTAGAACACCAGATTTATATAGTAGAACACCAGATTTATATAGCAGAACATCAGATTTATATAGTAGATCACCAGATTTCTATAGCAGAACATCAGATTTCTATAGTAGAACACCAGATTTCTATAGCAGAACACCAGATTTCTATAGTAGAACACCAGATTTATATAACAGAACACCAGTTTTCTATAAAATAATAACATATTTCTATAGAACACCAGATTTATATAGCATAACACCAGATTTATATAGTAGAACACCAGATTTATATAGCATAACACCAGATTTATATAGCAGAACATCAGATTTATATAGTAGAACACCAGATTTCTATAGCAGAACACCAGATTTCTATAGCAGAACACCAGATTTCTAGAGCAAAATAACATATTTCTATTGTAGAACACCAGATTTATATAGCAGAACATCAGATTTCTATAGTAGAACACCAGATTTCTATAGTAGAACACCAGATTTATATAGCAGAACATCAGATTTCTATAGTAGAACACCAGATTTCTATAGTAGAACACCAGATTTCTATAGCAGAACACCAGATTTCTATAGTAGAACACCAGATTTCTATAGCAGAACACCAGATTTCTATAGTAGAACACCAGATTTCTATAGTAGAACACCAGATTTCTATTGTAGAACACCAGATTTATATAGCAGAACATCAGATTTCTATAGTAGAACACCAGATTTCTATAGTAGAACACCAGATTTCTATAGCAGAACACCAGATTTCTATAGTAGAACACCAGATTTCTATAGTAGAACACCAGATTTCTATAGCAGAACACCAGATTTATATAGTAGAACACCAGATTTCTATAGTAGAACACCAGATTTCTATAGCAGAACACCAGATTTATATAGTAGAACACCAGATTTCTATAGTAGAACACCAGATTTCTATAGCAGAACACCAGATTTCTATAGCAGAACACCAGATTTCTAGAGCAAAATAACATATTTCTATAGTAGAACACCAGATTTCTATAGGAGAACACCAGATTTCTATAGCAGAACACCAGATTTCTATAGTAGAACACCAGATTTATATAGCAGAACATCAGATTTCTATAGTAGAACACCAGATTTCTATAGTAGAACACCAGATTTCTATAGTAGAACACCAGATTTCTATAGCAGAACACCAGATTTCTATAGCAGAACATCAGATTTCTATTGTAGAACACCAGATTTCTATAGCAAAACACCAGATTTCTATAGTAGAACACCAGATTTCTATAGGAGAACACCAGATTTCTATAGCAGAACACCAGATTTCTATAGCAGAACACCAGATTTCTATAGTAGAACACCAGATTTCTATAGCCGAACACCAGATTTCTATAGTAGAACACCAGATTTCTATAGTAGAACACCAGATTTCTATAGAAGAATAACATATTTCTATAGAACACCAGATTTCTATAGTAGAACACCAGATTTCTATAACAGAACACCAGTTTTCTATAAAAGAATAACATATTTCTATAGAACACCAGATTGATATAGCAGAACATCAGATTTCTATAGTAGAACACCAGATTTCTATAGTAGAACACCAGATTTATATAGCAGAACATCAGATTTCTATAGTAGAACACCAGATTTCTATAGTAGAACACCAGATTTCTATAGCAGAACACCAGATTTCTATAGTAGAACACCAGATTTCTATAGTAGAACACCAGATTTCTATTGTAGAACACCAGATTTATATAGCAGAACATCAGATTTCTATAGTAGAACACCAGATTTCTATAGTAGAACACCAGATTTCTATAGCAGAACACCAGATTTCTATAGTAGAACACCAGATTTCTATAGTAGAACACCAGATTTCTATAGCAGAACACCAGATTTATATAGTAGAACACCAGATTTCTATAGTAGAACACCAGATTTCTATAGCAGAACACCAGATTTATATAGTAGAACACCAGATTTCTATAGTAGAACACCAGATTTCTATAGCAGAACACCAGATTTCTATAGCAGAACACCAGATTTCTAGAGCAAAATAACATATTTCTATAGTAGAACACCAGATTTCTATAGGAGAACACCAGATTTCTATAGCAGAACACCAGATTTCTATAGTAGAACACCAGATTTATATAGCAGAACATCAGATTTCTATAGTAGAACACCAGATGTCTATAGTAGAACACCAGATTTCTATAGTAGAACACCAGATTTCTATAGCAGAACACCAGATTTCTATAGCAGAACATCAGATTTCTATTGTAGAACACCAGATTTCTATAGCAGAACACCAGATTTCTATAGTAGAACACCAGATTTCTATAGGAGAACACCAGATTTCTATAGCAGAACACCAGATTTCTATAGCAGAACACCAGATTTCTATAGTAGAACACCAGATTTCTATAGCCGAACACCAGATTTCTATAGTAGAACACCAGATTTCTATAGTAGAACACCAGATTTCTATAGAAGAATAACATATTTCTATAGAACACCAGATTTCTATAGTAGAACACCAGATTTCTATAACAGAACACCAGTTTTCTATAAAAGAATAACATATTTCTATAGAACACCAGATTGATATAGCAGAACATCAGATTTCTATAGTAGAACACCAGATTTCTATAGTAGAACACCAGATTTATATAGCAGAACATCAGATTTCTATAGTAGAACACCAGATTTCTATAGTAGAACACCAGATTTATATAGTAGAACACCAGATTTATATAGTAGAACACCAGATTGATATAGCATAACACCAGATTTATATAGCAGAACATCAGATTTCTATAGTAGAACACCAGTTTTCTATAGTAGAACACCAGATTTATATAGTAGAACACCAGATTTATATAGTAGAACACCAGATTGATATAGCATAACACCAGATTTATATAGCAGAACATCAGATTTCTACAGTAGAACACCAGATTTCTATAGTAGAACACCAGGTTTATATAGTAGAACACCAGATTTATATAGTAGAACACCAGATTTATATAGCAGAACATCAGATTTCTATAGTAGAACACCAGATTTCTATAGTAGAACACCAGATTTCTATAGCAAAATAACATATTTCTATAGCAGAACACCAGATTTCTATAGTAGAACACCAGATTTCTATAGCAGAACACCAGATTTCTATAGTAGAACACCAGATTTCTATAGCAGAACACCATATTTCTATAGTAGAACACCAGATTTCTATAGCAAAATAACATATTTCTATAGCAGAACACCAGATTTCTATAGTAGAACACCAGATTTCTATAGCAGAACACCAGATTTCTATAGTAGAACACCAGATTTCTATAGCAGAACACCAGATTTCTATAGAAGAACACCAGATTTCTAGAGCAAAATAACATATTTCTATAGTAGAACACCAGATTTCTATAGCAGAACATCAGATTTCTATAGTAGAACACCAGATTTATATAGTAGAACACCAGATTTATATATCAGAACATCAGATTTATATAGTAGAACACCAGATTTCTATAGCAGAACATCAGATTTCTATAGTAGAACACCAGATTTCTATAGCAGAACACCAGATTTCTATAGTAGAACACCAGATTTATATAACAGAACAACAGTTTTCTATAAAATAATAACATATTTCTATAGAACACCAGATTTATATAGCATAACACCAGATTTATATAGTAGAACACCAGATTTATATAGCATAACACCAGATTTATATAGCAGAACATCAGATTTATATAGTAGAACACCAGATTTCTATAGCAGAACACCAGATTTCTATAGCAGAACACCAGATTTCTAGAGCAAAATAACATATTTCTATTGTAGAACACCAGATTTATATAGCAGAACATCAGATTTCTATAGTAGAACACCAGATTTCTATAGTAGAACACCAGATTTATATAGCAGAACATCAGATTTCTATAGTAGAACACCAGATTTCTATAGTAGAACACCAGATTTCTATAGCAGAACACCAGATTTCTATAGTAGAACACCAGATTTCTATAGTAGAACACCAGATTTCTATTGTAGAACACCAGATTTATATAGCAGAACATCAGATGTCTATAGTAGAACACCAGATTTCTATAGTAGAACACCAGATTTCTATAGCAGAACACCAGATTTCTATAGTAGAACACCAGATTTCCATAGCCGAACACCAGATTTCTATAGTAGAACACCAGATTTCTATAGTAGAACACCAGATTTCTATAGCAGAACACCAGATTTATATAGTAGAACACCAGATTTCTATAGTAGAACACCAGATTTCTATAGTAGAACACCAGATTTCTATAGCAGAACACCAGATTTCTATAGCAGAACACCAGATTTATATAGTAGAACACCAGATTTATATAGTAGAACACCAGATTTCTATAGTAGAACACCAGATTTCTATAGCAGAACACCAGATTTCTATAGCAGAACACCAGATTTCTAGAGCAAAATAACATATTTCTATAGTAGAACACCAGATTTCTATAGGAGAACACCAGATTTCTATAGCAGAACACCAGATTTCTATAGTAGAACACCAGATTTATATAGCAGAACATCAGATTTCTATAGTAGAACACCAGATTTCTATAGTAGAACACCAGATTTCTATAGTAGAACACCAGATTTCTATAGCAGAACACCAGATTTCTATAGCAGAACATCAGATTTCTATTGTAGAACACCAGATTTCTATAGCAGAACACCAGATTTCTATAGTAGAACACCAGATTTCTATAGGAGAACACCAGATTTCTATAGCAGAACACCAGATTTCTATAGCAGAACACCAGATTTCTATAGTAGAACACCAGATTTCTATAGCCGAACACCAGATTTCTATAGTAGAACACCAGATTTCTATAGTAGAACACCAGATTTCTATAGAAGAATAACATATTTCTATAGAACACCAGATTTCTATAGTAGAACACCAGATTTCTATAACAGAACACCAGTTTTCTATAAAAGAATAACATATTTCTATAGAACACCAGATTGATATAGCAGAACATCAGATTTCTATAGTAGAACACCAGATTTCTATAGTAGAACACCAGATTTATATAGCAGAACATCAGATTTCTATAGTAGAACACCAGATTTCTATAGTAGAACACCAGATTTATATAGTAGAACACCAGATTTATATAGTAGAACACCAAATTTCTATAGCAGAACATCAGATTTCTATAGTAGAACACCAGATTTCTATAGCAAAATAACATATTTCTATTGTAGAACACCAGATTTCTATAGGAGAACACCAGATTTCTATAGTAGAACACCAGATTTCTATAGCAGAACACCAGATTTCTATAGCAAAATAACATATTTCTATAGTAGAACACCAGATTTCTATAGCAGAACACCAGATTTCTATAGCAAAATAACATATTTCTATTGTAGAACACCAGATTTCTATAGGAGACCACCAGATTTCTATAGTAGAACACCAGATTTCTATAGCAGAACACCAGATTTCTATAGCAAAATAACATATTTCTATTGTAGAACACCAGATTTCTATAGGAGAACACCAGATTTATATAGTAGAACACCAGATTTATATAGTAGAACACCAGATTTCTATAGCAGAACACCAGATTTCTATAGTAGAACACCAGATTTCTATAGCAGAACACCAGATTTCTATAGCAAAATAACATATTTCTATAGTAGAACACCAGATTTCTATAGTAGAACACCAGATTTCTATAGCAGAACACCAGATTTCTATAGCAAAATAACATATTTATATTGTAGAACACCAGATTTCTATAGGAGAACACCAGATTTATATAGTAGAACACCAGATTTCTATAGTAGAACACCAGATTTCTATAGCAGAACACCAGATTTCTATAGCAGAACATCAGATTTCTATAGCAGAACACCAGATTTCTATAGTAGAACACCAGATTTCTATAGTAGAACACCAGATTTCTATAGTAGAACACCAGATTTCTATAGCAGAACACCAGATTTCTATAGCAGAACACCAGATTTATATAGCAGAACACCAGATTTCTATAGCAGAACACCAGATTTCTATAGTAGAACACCAGATTTCTATAGCAAAATAACATATTTATATTGTAGAACACCAGATTTCTATAGGAGAACACCAGATTGATATAGTAGAACACCAGATTTCTATAGTAGAACACCAGATTTCTATAGCAGAACACCAGATTTCTATAGCAAAATAACATATTTCTATTGTAGAACACCAGATTTCTATAGGAGAACACCAGATTTATATAGTAGAACACCAGATTTCTATAGTAGAACACCAGATTTCTATAGCAGAACATCAGATTTCTATAGCAAAATAACATATTTCTATAGTAGAACACCAGATTTCTATAGCAGAACACCAGATTTCTATAGCAAAACAACATATTTCTATAGCAGAACACCAGATTTCTATAGTAGAACACCAGATTTCTATAGTAGAACACCAGATTTCTATAGCAAAATAACATATTTCTATCGCAGAACACCAGATTTCTATAGCAGAACACCATATTTCCACATATATCTTTCTATATTAGAATTCTTGAACACCAGTTTTGCACAGTAGCCTACAACAGCAGCTTTCTATTCTGGTGTGTTTCTAAAATGAGCAGCAGCTCGCTTTCTATTGTTGATCACAATCTGTCTATACTAGAATGCCCGGTTTTAGTAGAACACCTGATTTCTATAGTAGAATGCAAGCTTTCTACACCAGAGTACCATCATTCGAGTTTGACATACTGTATAACAGCTTTCTGCATACAGTATGAACATGATCTTGTCATACAAAGGAAAGTACTTATGTTAAATGACTAGATCAATGGGATCACAGCTGGTTTGAAATAGTATTTCTCCACTCAAGGCTACAGCAGAGAAGAGTCAGACTGTTGGACCTGTTTTATCTCAAGACCATATTAATATAGCACTTACTCATCAGCCTCACTGAAACTACCAGACCTAAACTATTATGAAACATATTCTGATAAGATATCCAACCCAGTAGCCATGCCATAGGTTGGCTAATCACATCCCATTCTGCCTCCAGTATGAATCCACCAACTGTAGCTGGCCCAACAGACTTGCATAGAATAGTCCCCCAATCAGGAAGAGCTGCCAGAGTTGTGACTAGAGGGAGTGCAGATACGACTGGAAGTTACTTGTCGTAGCAAGTTAGGAGAGCATTTTAGCTAACCCTTAACCCAACCCTTTTCCTAACTTCAACCTAAGTCTCCTAACCTGCCACGTTAATTCTCCTAACCTGCTACAAAAAAAGTTAATTCCGGTCATAGCTATACTCCCTCCAGTCAGAACCTGCTGCCAGCTATCTCCCCCCCCCAAAAAAACACACATATTTCCTGCCAGGCCACATGGGCTATTGGGAGATGTAGTCTTTTTCCATGTGAGATGTGTAGTTCCACAAGAACACACATTTTCCTCATCAATCCACAAAACCTTTGGAACTAAGCAACAGAATCATCACACCATTTCACAAAGTCCTCTAAGAGCAGGTCATCGTAGTCCTAATAATTATTCAATAGAGCAGGCTGGAATTGTCAGCAAATTCAATTAATTGTCTGCAAAACCATCTGGGTAAATACCAAAAACAACTCTATTAATATCAATGAGTGGTACAGTGTCCTTCCTAACCTAGCTCCAATGCATTAAGTACTGCAGTGCATCTCCTCATGGACTGCACCAGATTTGCCAGTTCTTGCTGTGAGATGTTACCCCACTCTTCCACCAAGGCACCTGCAAGTTCCCAGACATTTCTGGGGGGAATGGTCCTAGCCCTCACCATCCGATCCAACAGGTCCCAGACGTGCTCAATGGGATTGAGATCCGGGCTCTTTGCTGGCCATGGCAGAACACTGACATTCCTTTCTTGTAGGAAATCACGCACAGAACGAGCAGCATGGCTAGTGGCATTGTCATGCTGGAGGGTCATGTCAGGATGAGCCTGCAGGAAGGGTACCACATGAGGGAGAAGGATGTCTGCCCTGTAACGCACATCTTTGAGATTGCCTGCAATGACAACAAGCTCAGTCCGATGATGCTGTGACACACAGCCGCAGACCATGACGGACCCTCCATCTCCAAATCGATCCCGCTCCAGAGTACAGGCCTCGGTGTAACGCTCACTCCTTCGACGATAAACGCGAATCCGACCATCACCCCTGGTGAGACAAAACCGCGACTCGCAGGTGAAGAGCACTTTTTGTCAGTCCTGTCTGGTCCCTCAGTCCAGCCTCTCTCAGATTATTGCGCACAGTCTGAGCATTGATTTGCGCTCCTGGTGTAACTCGGGCAGTTGTTGTTGCCATCCTGTACCTGTTCCGCAGGTGTGATGTTCAGATGTACCGATCTATGCCGGTGTTGTTACACGTGGTCTGCCACTGTGAGGACGATCAGCTGTCCACCCTGTCTCCCTGTAGCACTGTCTTAGGTGTCTCACAGTATGGCCATTGCAATTCATTGCCCTGGACACATCTGCAGTCCTCATGCCTCCTTGCAGCAGGCCTAAGGCACGTTCACGCAGATGAGCAGGGACCCTGGGCATCTTTCTTTTGATGTTTTTCAGAGCCAGTAGAAAGGCCTCTTTAGTGTCCTAGGTTTGTATAACTGTGACCTACAATCTGTAAGATGTTAGTGTCTTTACGGCCGTTCCAGAGGTGCATGTTCATGAATTGTTTATGGTTTATTGAACAAGCATGGGAAACAGTTTTTAAACCCTTTATAATGAAGATCTGTGAAGTTATTTGGATTTTTACGAATTATCTTTGAAAGACATGGTCCTGAAAAAGGGATGTTTATTTTTTTGCTTTTTTTTTATACAAAAATATATAGATATTATAATATTGTCTTTGCACATTTCAAAATCATCGTAATGTGGTTAACCTTAAAAATAGAAGTGATAACGATTCATATATAAAATATCAAATTCAACCAGAGAGCACCCTTAGATCACAGGAAAAGGGCTCACTTGAGCGTTGCACTTGAATCATTCCCACGGTGAAAGGCTAGGCCTGCTACGCTATGAAACTACACTATTGCAGAGACTTTGATATTACTGGACGCAAATGATACGGTGAAAACTATGTGTGGGGAGGCAGAGGCACAGAAACTCACATGACTACCTTTGTCAGATAACACTGTTAAACGAAGAATGTATGCTATTAAAAGCAATCAAGAGGAAACTATGACTGGACGACTCAAAAACACACCCCAGCTTATGCTCTCCAAATGGACATTAGCTGTGTGGGCAGAGATGCCCATGCATTGACATATTGTTCAGTCTCACGATTCTCGAGCATAAAATGGCATAGTGTGCTGCGTGACTATATTGACAAAAACAGATTCCATGGGATTGAATGGTGGGTTCTTTTGCACAGATGGGGCTCCATCCATGGCGGGACAGAGGGCAGGCCTCTGCCTGCTAGTTCTGAATGTGTCTGCCTCTGCCATATGGACACATTGTACAATACACCGAGAGCAACTAGCGGCAAAAGAGCTGAGCACAGAACTCAGAGATATACTGCAGCAGGTAACTTCAATTGTAAACTACATCAAATCACATCCACTGCACCGCCTGTTGCAAAACTGTGTGGAGATATGGGATCAGAGCATGACAATGTTCTATTTCACACCGAGACTTGGTGGTTATCGAGGGGGAGTGTAGGATATATTTTTGCATTGAGAGAGGAACTGTTGTCATTCACAATGGATGTAAAAAAAACAGACTTGGTTGACTTTCTGTGTAACGAAAAGAAAATAACAGAAAACAGCATCATTAAGTGTCCTAAAAGAGTGATGACTGCTCACATCCAACGCTTGGAAGAGCACGTTGGTACTGACCTACTTCCCAATCCATTTGACTGTGATCCTGGCTCGAGCTGTCATGTGACTGAATGCAGCAGACAACACATTCACGGGTCACTACGGAAGAGTTTTTGTTCCTGACTCAAAGGAAATACCCTGCCATCTCAAAACAACTGGGAACCCAGAAATGTCCAACTTCCGACTTCAGTGCGTTCAAGACAACTGGGAACATGGGAAAAAAATGAGCTCAGACTGGGATTATTTTTTTTGAACGGTCATCAACTCAGAATTAGGGCTCTTTCTAGAGTTCTGACCATCAGACCTAAAGATAAGTAATGTATTTTCAGAGTTCCCAGTTGTCTTGAAAGCACCATAAAACTAATGGTAGACTACCCTTCGCCAGCTCATATCTGCGGTGCTCTCGTCTGCATTAAAGCCAAATATCGATCCAGGTTGGATGCAACAGCAGAAATTAGATGCACACTGTCGACCACGCCCCCTGACTTAGAGAAGTTCCTAGGCATCATGTCAGACTCATTTTCAACTGCCTGTCATCGCCCCACATTAAAAATATGTCATGGTGAGTTAGGTTGACAACAGAAATACTGTTCAAATGTTTTTCAATTGACTGCCATAGCCCCAAATAAAAAAGTAACAATTGTCTGTTAAAATTCCTTTTTTTTTTTGTACATGGGTGGGGTTGTGAGAATTTTCAGATATCTAAATGGGGTTGTGCGAACCCCTGCCTTAACGTCTAATTCTAATTCTGAGGTGAGACATTGAGAGCTTATTGTGAAAGCATGCACACACACACTCACAGAGCCCCACCCCGCTAACACACACACACACACACACACACACACACACACACACACACACACACACACACACACACACACACACCTAGCCAGCCTATTGGTGCATGGTGAGACCCACAGCCAGGCTCCCTATGTTTTCATCCACAGTTTTTATGCAAGTAATGCCAACTGTTGTCTAGAGAGCATGCCAACTGTTGTCTAGAAAGCATGCCAACTGTTGTCTAGAGAGCATGCCAACTGTTGTCTAGAGAGCATGTCAACTGTTGTCTAGAGAGCGCGCCAAACTGTTGTCTAGAGAGCATGCCAACTGTTGTCTAGAGAGCATGCCAACTGTTGTCTAGAGAGCGCCAACTGTTGTCTAGAGAGCGCGCCAACTTGTTGTCTAGAGAGCACGCCAACTGTTGTCTAGAGAGCATGCCAACTGTTGTCTAGAGAGCGCGCCAACTTGTTGTCTAGAGAGCGCGCCAACTGTTGTCTAGAGAGCGCGCCAACTGTTGTCTAGAGAGCGCGCCAACTTGTTGTCTAGAGAGCGCGCCAACTGTTGTCTGGAGAGCGCGCCAACTGTTGTCTAGAGAGCATGCCAACTGTTGTCTAGAGAGCACGCCAACTGTTGTCTAGAGAGCATGCCAACTGTTGTCTAGAGAGCACGCCAACTGTTGTCTAGAGAGCATGCCAACTGTTGTCTAGAGAGCATGCCAACTGTTGTCTAGAGAGCGCGCCAACTTTTGTCTAGAGAGCGCGCCAAACTGTTGTCTAGAGAGCATGCCAACTGTTGTCTAGAGAGCGCGCCAACTGTTGTCTAGAGAGCACGCCAACTGTTGTCTAGAGAGCATGTGAACGGTTGTCTAGAGAGCACAAGAACTGTTTTCTAGAGAGCACGTGAACTGTTGTCTAGAGAGCATGCCAACTGTTGTCTAGAGAGCACGCCAACTGTTGTCTAGAGAGCATGCCAACTGTTGTCTAGAGAGCACGCCAACTGTTGTCTAGAGAGCATGCCAACTGTTGTCTAGAGAGCATGCCAACTGTTGTCTAGAGAGCGCGCCAACTTTTGTCTAGAGAGCGCGCCAAACTGTTGTCTAGAGAGCATGCCAACTGTTGTCTAGAGAGCGCGCCAACTGTTGTCTAGAGAGCGCGCCAACTTGTTGTCTAGAGAGCGCGCCAACTGTTGTCTAGAGAGCATGTGAACTGTTGTCTAGAGAGCACGCCAACTGTTGTCTAGAGAGCATGTGAACGGTTGTCTAGAGAGCACATGAACTGTTGTCTAGAGAGCATGTGAACTGTTGTCTAGAGAGCATGTGAACTGTTGTCTAGAGAGCGCGCCAACTGTTGTCTAGAAAGCATGTGAACTGTTGTCTAGAGAGCACGCCAACTGTTGTCTAGAGAGCACGCCAACTGTTGTCTAGAGAGCATTCCAACTGTTGTCTAGAGAGCATGTGAACTGTTGTCTAGAGAGCACGCCAACTGTTGTCTAGAGAGCATGTGAACGGTTGTCTAGAGAGCACAAGAACTGTTGTCTAGAGAGCACGTGAACTGTTGTCTAGAGAGCATGCCAACTGTTGTCTAGAGAGCACGCCAACTGTTGTCTAGAGAGCATGCCAACTGTTGTCTAGAGAGCATGCCAACTGTTGTCTAGAGAGCGCGCCAACTGTTGTCTAGAGAGCGCTCCAACTGTTGTCTAGATAGCATGTGAACTGTTGTCTAGAGAGCACGCCAACTGTTGTCTAGAGAGCATGTGAACGGTTGTCTAGAGAGCACATGAACTGTTGTCTAGAGAGCATGTGAACTGTTGTCTAGAGAGCATGTGAACTGTTGTCTAGAGAGCGCGCCAACTGTTGTCTAGAAAGCATGTGAACTGTTGTCTAGAGAGCGCGCCAACTGTTGTCTAGAGAGCGCGCCAACTGTTGTCTAGAGAGCATGTGAACGGTTGTCTAGAGAGCACAAGAACTGTTGTCTAGAGAGCACGTGAACTGTTGTCTAGAGAGCATGCCAACTGTTGTCTAGAGAGCACGCCAACTGTTGTCTAGAGAGCATTCCAACTGTTGTCTAGAGAGCATGCCAACTGTTGTCTAGAGAGCACGCCAACTGTTGTCTAGAGAGCGAGCCAACTGTTGTCTAGAGAGCGCGTCAACTGTTGTCTAGAGAGCATGTGAACGGTTGTCTAGAGAGCACAAGAACTGTTGTCTAGAGAGCACGTGAACTGTTGTCTAGAGAGCATGCCAACTGTTGTCTAGAGAGCACGCCAACTGTTGTCTAGAGAGCATGTGAACGGTTGTCTAGAGAGCACAAGAACTGTTGTCTAGAGAGCACGTGAACTGTTGTCTAGAGAGCATGCCAACTGTTGTCTAGAGAGCACGCCAACTGTTGTCTAGAGAGCATTCCAACTGTTGTCTAGAGAGCATGCCAACTGTTGTCTAGAGAGCACGCCAACTGTTGTCTAGAGAGCGAGCCAACTGCTGTCTAGAGAGCATGCCAACTGTTGTCTAGAGAGCGCGCCAACTGTTGTCTAGAGAGCATGTGAACGGTTGTCTAGAGAGCACAAGAACTGTTGTCTAGAGAGCACGTGAACTGTTGTCTAGAGAGCATGCCAACTGTTGTCTAGAGAGCACGCCAACTGTTGTCTAGAGAGCATTCCAACTGTTGTCTAGAGAGCATGCCAACTGTTGTCTAGAGAGCACGCCAACCGTTGTCTAGAGAGCGAGCCAACTGCTGTCTAGAGAGCATGCTAACTGTTGTCTAGAGAGCATGTGAACGGTTGTCTAGAGAGCACAAGAACTGTTGTCTAGAGAGCACGTGAACTGTTGTCTAGAGAGCATGCCAACTGTTGTCTAGAGAGCACGCCAACTGTTGTCTAGAGAGCATTCCAACTGTTGTCTAGAGAGCATGCCAACTGTTGTCTAGAGAGCACGCCAACTGTTGTCTAGAGAGCGAGCCAACTGCTGTCTAGAGAGCATGCCAACTGTTGTCTAGAGAGCGCGCCAACTGTTGTCTAGAGAGCATGTGAACGGTTGTCTAGAGAGCACAAGAACTGTTGTCTAGAGAGCACGTGAACTGTTGTCTAGAGAGCATGCCAACTGTTGTCTAGAGAGCACGCCAACTGTTGTCTAGAGAGCATTCCAACTGTTGTCTAGAGAGCATGCCAACTGTTGTCTAGAGAGCACGCCAACCGTTGTCTAGAGAGCGAGCCAACTGCTGTCTAGAGAGCATGCTAACTGTTGTCTAGAGAGCATGTGAATGGTTGTCTAGAGAGCATGTGAACGGTTATCTAGAGAGCATGCCAAGAGAGCGAGCCAACTGCTGTCTAGAGAGCATGCTAACTGCTAACCTACAAAGCATTACATGGGCTTGCTCCTACCTATCTCTCTGATTTGGTCCTGCCGTACATACCTACACGTACAGAGAGCATGTGAAATGTTGTCTGGAGAGCGAGCCAACTGTTGTCTATAGAGCATGTGAACTGTTGTCTAGAGTTTCCCAAGACCAAGTTAGCCATTTATCGAAGCAGTTTGTATGAAAAAACTATCGGTACAGTGGAAAATGCAATGGAAACACTTTGAACTCATAGTTTTTATTCAGTACATGGAAACGTAAGAGCAAAAGTGTTTTTATGTGCGCTATGTCATCATGAACAACCTTTGATTGGCAACCAAGTCAGTCTGATGGAAACACACCTCCTATGCAGATTGCATAATATTCACAACAATCTAGCGTAACTGGCATCATAGTGAGAGAGCCCAAGGGCACCATTTTAGAACAAGTCCCAGACATGGTTGTTGTTTTCCACCCGGCCCAGCAGGTTGCTATTCATGTATCGACCTTGCAGGTGACGGAGACAGAGACAGAGAGAGAAAGAGAGCAAATTGAAAACAAAACCTTCTGCCTGGCTGAAACACATCTGGTAAAAAGCCTCTGACATTACAACACAAAAACGAGCATGAGGCTGCTCTTTTTGTCTGTTCTACATTTGTTAACAGATCTGCTTGAGTATCTAGTTGACCTGCTTGTTTTTGTTTGCTGCTGGCACCTGCATCTTCCTGAAAGAGAGAGAGAGGCTGTGCAGAGGCAGAGGCAGAGAAAGAGAGAGCGAGAAAGAAAGAGAGGAAAGAGGAGTGGCAGCAGAACAGAGAAGAGAGAGACCGGGACAGACAGGAGCGACAGCAGAACAGAGGAGAGAGAGAGAGAGGGACAGACAGGAGCGACAGCAGATTGAAGGAGACAGAGGGACAGACAGGAGCGACAGCAGATCAGAGGAGAGAGAGAGAGAGGGACAGACAGGAGCGACAGCAGATCAGAGGAGAGAGAGAGAGAGGGACAGACAGGAGCGACAGCAGATCAGAGGAGAGAGAGGGACAGACAGGAGCGACAGCAGATCAGAGGAGAGAGAGGGACAGACAGGAGCGACTGCAGATCAGAGGAGAGAGAGGGACAGACAGGAGCAACAGCAGATTGAAGGAGAGAGAGGGACAGACAGGAGTGACAGCAGATTAGAGGAGAGAGAGGGACAGACAGGAGCGACAGCAGATCAGAGGAGAGAGAGGGACAGACAGGAGCGACAGCAGATTGAAGGAGAGAGAGGGACAGACAGGAGCGACAGCAGATCAGAGGAGAGAGAGGGACAGACAGGAGCGACAGCAGATCAGAGGAGAGAGAGGGACAGACAGGAGCGACAGCAGATCAGAGGAGAGAGAGGGACAGACAGGAGCGACAGCAGATTGAAGGAGAGAGAGGGACAGACAGGAGCGACGGCAGATTGAAGGAGAGCCTCCTTGATCAGCTCTCCTTCTAACATCTGCAGCAATGTGAACAAACAGACGCTGCCACACAACCTGATGTAAAATGCAGAGCAGGAACACGGACTGACATCTCCCTCCATCTTCAATCTCTCTATAATTTCAACACACACACACTAACACACAGTAGCAAAGAACACAAGCTGTCGAATGCACACACACACACAGAAATCAAATTAAATTGTATTTGTCACATGCGCCGAATACAACAGGTGTAGACCTTACAGTGAAATGTTGACTTACAAGCCCTTAACCAACAATGCAGTTTTAAGAAAATACCACAAAAAAAGTAAGAGATAAGAATAACAAATAATTAAAGAGCAGCAGTAAATAACAATAGCAGGGCTGTATATAAGGGTACTGGAACACAGTCAATATCAATGTGCGGGGCCACCGGTGTCGAGGTAATTGAGGTAATATGTACATGTAGGTAGAGTTATTAAAGTGACTATGCATAGACAATAACAGAGAGTAGCAGCAGCGTTCCAGAGAGAGAGGGGGGGGGGCAATGCAAATAGTCTGGGTAGCTATTTGATTAGCTGTTCAGGAGTCATATGGCTTGGGGGTAGAAGCTGTTTAGGAGCCTCTTGGATTTAGAATTGGCACTCCGGTACTGCTTGCCGTGCCGTAACAGAGAGAACAGTCTATGACTGGCCTTCCCCTGACACTGCCTAGTATAGAGGTCCTGGATGGCAGGAAGCTCGGCCCCGGTGATGTACTGGGCCGTTCGCACTACCCTCTGTAGTGTCTTACGGTCGAAGGCCGACCAGTTGCCATACCAGGCATTGATGCAACCCGTCAGGATGCTCTCGATGGTGCAGCTGTAAAACCTTTTGAGGATCTGAGGACCCATGCCAAATATTTTCCGTCTCCTGAGGGGGAATAGGTTTTGTTGTGCCCTCCTCACGACTGTCTTAGTGTTTGGACCATTCTAGTTTGTTGTTGATGTGGATGCCAAGGAACTTGAAGCTCTCAACCTGCTCCACTGCAGCCCCGTCGATGAAAATGGGTGCGTGTTCAGTCCTCCTTTTTCTGTAGTCCACAATCATCTCCTTTGTCTTGATCACGTTGAGGGAGAGGTTGTTGTCTTGGTACCACACAGTCAGGTCTCTGACTTCCTCCCTATAGGCTGTCTCATCGTTGTCGGTGATCAGGCCTACCATTGTTGTGTCATCAGAAAACTTAATGATGGTGTTGGAGTTGCAAGTATGCACATACTGTGTACACACTTACACACATACAAACACAAACACACAATAGCAAAGAACATATACACCCCCCCGCACATACACACGCACACACACACACTTCTATACATACACCACAGGAGGTTGGTGGCACCTTAATTGGGAGGATGATCTCGTGGTAATAGAGTGGAATGAATGGAACGGTATTAAAACCATCAAACACGTGGTTTCACATGGTTTCCATGTGTTTGATGCCATTCCATTGACTCCGTTCCTGTCATTATTATGAGCTGTCCTCCCACCAGTAGTACACACATGCACCACGCATGAACAGGTCGACAATGATACTGGTTGAAATCCCCCACAGGTGTTGTATAGGAGCCAATGTGTGGGAGAGATAGGACATTGTGACTGCATACACACAGTATGACAATCTGTCTCATCACCCCTGCTCACATAGGCAAATATTGCACACCCACACGCCTCACAAAGATATGTTCACATCATACACTCACCACACACAATCAGCGCTCTAGAGGAGTCTTACTAATAAACATGCAATTAATTATACACACAGAGACATTTACATGTATACATTTAGCAGGCGACCTCATCATAAGCAACAAGGCAGATACACTGTAATACATAGCGTGGCTGCAAAAGGAAAGGGCAAATAAAGAATTTACTATCAAAATGATGTTATCTCAGTCCATCAGCTTATCCACCCTCCTCCTCTCACCTCACCATCGCCTGCAGCTCAAGGGCAAACTGTTTATTTGAGCCACACATTCTGTGCCCTTTACTTCAATCATCCTCCATGTTGCCCTAGAATTCCTGATAGGATAATGAAATGGTTACATATTCAACTGAAGGTCATGAGGAGTTACCGATGAGAGATATTTCATGATGTCTTGTACCTATTTTATTTCCATTCCTATTTCCTAATGTAAGGGAAAGGTGTATGTATGTATGCTGTCTGAAAGAACCATTGTGTGTGAGCCTGAAAGCATTGACAGCTGCTGCTGTTTGACAAAGT
The DNA here is from genome assembly GCF_013265735.2 of Oncorhynchus mykiss. Taxonomy (NCBI): domain Eukaryota; kingdom Metazoa; phylum Chordata; class Actinopteri; order Salmoniformes; family Salmonidae; genus Oncorhynchus; species Oncorhynchus mykiss. Next base: position 79,674,099 of record NC_048581.1, on the reverse strand, counting down.
GTATCAGTGACAGTCTGTGTCCGCCCGGGCTATTGTTTGAGATGTTCACACACACTACACAACACTCCACACACACACACCCACGCACACACTCTTCCAGCAGAGGAACGAGAACCCAACATGCAAATGCACCCACCTCTCAAAGCAATTACACCAGATTGAAAGCAAATGAAATTTGAAGCCTTGAGGAACATGAGCGGGTGAGCATCTATGACAGAGAAATGACAGGGGTAAGAGGGGAATGCTGCAGGTGCAAGGGTGGAGGGGATGATGGTTGAGAACGACAGGTGTTGGTCGTGGAGGTAGAGAGGGGTATGTTTGGACTGGAGTGAGGGGGAGGGGAGGGGAGTGTAGATGTTGAGGGGAGAGGTAGAGCAAGGTCAGGAGTGGTTATAGGCATGAGGTACCTAACATGAACATACAGTACTTCCTCATTCAAAAACAGTCACAGACACCAGTTGCATCACATCCAGTTTATGTACAGACACAAACACACATAACTCACCACAAACACATAATATACTTTCTCTCTCTGAGAACTGGGGGCTGAAATATATATATACATATATGAGAGAGAGATATTATTTCTTCCTCCATTTTCATTATTCTGGCCCAAGAATTGGCAGGATTAGTTGTGACGGGTTTTAAACATATGATGTTATCTTCCTCTCCTTGGTGAGCAATTAATCCCGCTCCCTTCCCTTACTTCTCCTCACCCTTTCCCCTCATCTTCAGGAGGATCTGTTTCAGCTGAGAGAAATAGAACTCAGTGGTATGTCACTTAAGCACTTACCGGAAAGCCCTATCAGACCGTACAACAGTACGGTGACGGGCCTCTCTATTTTGTCATTATACACGCAGAGATCACACACACATCTACACACATACACGATACACTCACTCTGCTCTGAAACTCCTCTACAGCACACATCCATACCCAGTAATGCACTCCTGCAGACCACTGTACTGTACATTCTGTACTGTACATTCACAACCATACTCTTTGATGTGGTCATTGATCCACAAGTGTATGATGGGCGTTTAGATAGGGCAGCAGAGCCTGTATTGTAACATAATGTGAGTGAGAATCATTGGTATAACTTGGGCTGACCAGGGGAAGGAAACCTGGGCTCAGGTTAAATGATTCAGACCAGACAGTTGTTAGAGGCTGAGGTTCACAGGTTTTTACCAAATCGAATCTATTAAATGAGGGTGAAAATGCACACAATTTACCTTTAATTAGACATCTACAACACACACACAGTTGTACACACACACGAAAACTCACACGTCAGGGATACACACAACAAAAATCCTTGCCGGACTCTCTATTTTTAAAACCATTTTGCATTCATCAGAGCTTGAGATCGGGCCAATCTGAACTACCTTATTTAATGATGCCAAGAAGAGCAAACTCAATTTTATAGAAAATGAAAAGATTGTTGACAATATCACCACATAATCATAACATTGGCAGTATGCAGTCCCTTCTCTGTGTTTCTAGAGTCCATTTGGAGAATGACATTTTATCATTCTAATTGACCTTAATAAGATACTAGTTACAGTGTTTTATTTCTTACCTATAACTTGGTACACATACTGTATCTCATCTTTAGCAAACCAAACAGAGATAAAAACTGCAAGATAAAAGAAATAAAGGGGAGAATGTGAGACATGGAGAGAGAAAGAGAGCGAAGGGAGAGATAAGGAGAAAGAGAGTGGGAGAAAGGAAGAGAGGACGAAAGAGAAAGGAAGAGATAGAGAGAGAGAGAGGAATAGAGTGAGAGAAAAGAGAGAGAAAAGAGAGGGAGTGATGCGGAGAGAGAGAGAGGGAGGGAGAGAGACTGCAGTACTCCAACAGTCGAACCTTGACAGAGAGCATCTCCTGACAAGCATCTGCCTCCTGTAATAATTGTGAAATAATCTCAATCCACAAAGGCCCAGCAGTCTGGCAGTGTAAATGCTCTGTGCCTGATCGATAGCTCAGATTCAGCCAGCTGCTGCTCTCTCAGTGTGTGCGTAGGTCCAACATCAATCTCTCAGAGACCCTCTCACGGAGCATGCACGCATGTACGCACGCACACACACAGAGGGAGGAAGAGGAGTGGGAGAGGGAAATACAGGAGGAAGAAGAGTGGGAGAGCAAAATACAGGAGGATAATTGGTGGGAGGCAAGACAACAGTGGTTGGGAATTCAAACTGTGAAAGAGACAAGAGAGAGATGTATTGAAGTTAAAAAAATACAAAAATAAAATGAGAAGTAGAATTGGCTCTACTGAGAGAAACTAGCAGGAATAAAAGAACATCCCTGAGCAGAGTTCCCATATCCAGTTTTCAGCAGAAAAGGAAACTAGGGTGAATTAGCAGTTTCCCAGAAAACCGTATAAATTTGGTTGTCAGCAACTCAATCAAGTTTTCAGATGACACAACAATGGTAGGCATGATTACCAACAACGAGGAGACAGCCTGCAGTGAGGAGGTGAGGTTCCTAGTGGAGTGGTGCCAGGAAAATAACCTCTCCCTTAACGTCATGGACTTCAGGAGACAGCAGAGGGGGCACGCCCCCATCCACATTGACAAGGCCGCAGTGGAGAGGGTGAAAAGTTCCTCTTATTGCACATCACTGACAACTTGAAATGGTCCATCCACTCAGACAGTGTGGGAAGAACCTCAGGAAACTGAAAAACGTTGTTCTAAAGCTGTACCCATTGGATGCAGTGATCACAATATAGCGGCTATATCCAGGAAAGCCAACGTTCCAAAAGCTGGGCATAAAATAGTTTATTAAAAGAGATCATACAAAATATTTAGATGTGACTCTTATGTGGATGTTAAAAATATTTGTTGGTCTGATGTGATTAATGAGGAGCATCCAGACGCTGCACTTGATGAATTTATGAAATTGATTCTTCCAATTATTGATAAACAGGCACCTGTTAAGAAACTGACTGTTAGAACTGTTAAGGCTCCATGGATTGATGAGGAATTGAAAAACTGTATGGTTGAAAGAGATGGGGGGAAAAGGAGAGGCTAATACGTCTGGCTGCACATCTGACTTACTGCAAATTGAGGAATGATGTGACTAAACTCAACAAAAAGAAGAATAAACTGTATTATGAAGCCAAGATCAATAATATAAAGAAAAACAACTTTGGTGTACTTTAAATGGAAAGACAAATTAAACTCCAACTTTCATCGAATCAGATGGCTTATTAATCACAAAACCATTTGATGTTGGCAATTATTTTAATGATTACTTCATTGGCAAAGTGGGCAAACTTGGACAGGAAATGCCAACAACGAACAGCAATCGTACTCATGTATAAAAAACGAATAATGAAAGAAAAGTTTGAATTTTGTAAAGTTAGTGTGGGAGAGGTGAAATAATTATTGTTACCGCTCAATGATGGGGCGGCAGCTGGCCTAGTGGTTAGAGCGTTGGACTAGCAACTGAAAGTTTGCAAGATTGAATCCCTAAGCTGACAAGGTAAAAATCTGTCGTTCTGCCCCTGAACAAGACAGTTAACCTACTGTTCCTAGACTGTCATTGAAAACAATAATTTATTCTTACCTGACTTGCCTAGTTAAACAAAGGTAAAATAATGACAAACCTCCTGGCATAGACATAGATGGAAAGCTACTGAGGATGGTAGCTGACTCTATATCCACTCCTATCTGTCATACAGTATCTTCTATCTGAGCCTAGAGGAAAGTCTTTGTCTTCAGGCCTGGAGGGAAGCCAACATCATTCTGCTACCCAAGAATGGTAAAGCTGCCTTTACTGGTTTTGACAGCAGACCAATCAGCTTGCTTTTAGCAAACTGTTGGAAAAAATAGTGTTTGACCAAATACAATGTTACTTCTACGTAAAGAAATTAACAACAGATTTTCAGCATGCTTAAAAAGAAGAGCGTGTACTGCGGTGACACAAATGACTGATTATTGGTTGAAATAAAGTGATAATAGGAAGATTGTGGGAGCTGTACTGTTAGATTTCAGTACAACCTTTGAAATTATTGACCATAACCTGTTGTTGAGAAAACATATGTGTTATGGCTTTTCAACCTCTGCCATATCGTGGATACAGAGCTGTCTATCTAATATAACTCAGAGGGCTTTCTTTAAAGGAAGCTTCTCTAATGTCAAACATGTAAAGTGTGGTGTACCGCAGGGCAGCTCTCTAGGCCCTCTACTCTTTTCTATTTTTACAAATGACCTGCCACTGGCGTTAATCAAAGCATGTGTGTATATGCATATGCTGATGATTCAACCATATACGCATGATTCAACCATATACGCATCAGCAATCAGAACTGACGAAGTCCCCGAAACCCTTAACAAAGAGTTGCAGTCTGTTTTGGTATGGATTGCCAGTAATAGACTGGTCCTGAACATCTCTAAACTAAGAGCATTGTATTTGATAAAAATCAAAGTTCTAGACCTCAGCTGAATTTGTAATGCATGGTGTGGCTGTTGAACATGCTGAGGGGACTAAATTACTTGGTGTCACCTTTGACTGGAAACTGTCATGGTCAAAACTTAGAGATTCAACGGTTGTAAAGATGCTCTTCATTTTAATCAGAGGGCTGATATTCATACTATGCATGCCAGTTTGTCTTGGCTAAGAGGAGAGAAAAGACTGACTGCATCACTTCCTGTTTTTATAAGAAACATTAATGTGTTGGAAATTCCAAATTGTTTGCATAGTCCACATACACACCGCACTGACACAAACACTTACCCCACCAGACATGTCACCAGGACTATTTTCACAATCCCCAGGTCCAGGACAAGTTCAAAGAAACGTACAGTATTATACAGAGTCATGAGTACATGGAACTCCCTTCCATTTTATATAGTGCAAGTGTCTGTAATGTGTCTGTAAAGTCTTTTCGTTATATGTCGGACCCCAGTAAGACTAATTGTCGCCTTTGGCATTGCCATGGAGATCCTAATAAATCAAATCCCCAAAATCTAAAGCAGCCTGTCGTTTAGGACCTTGAGCGTGTCTGAGGTGCACCCATGACCAGGTGCACCCATGACCCATGCTCTGAAACCAGATTGCATAGTGGAGAAGGTACGGTGGGATTCGAAATGGTCGGTAATCTGTTTGTTAACTTGGCTCTCGAAGACCTTAGAAAGACAGGGTAGAATAGATATAGGTCTGTAGCAGTTTGGGTCTAGAGTGTCACCCCCTTTGAAGAGGGGGATGACCGCAGCAGCTTTCCAATCTTTGGGAATCTCAGAATCTCAGAAAGAGAGGTTGAACAGGCTAGTAATAGCAACAATTTCGGCAGATAATTTTTAGAAAGTGAGGGTCCAGATTGTCTAGCCCGGCTGATTTGTAGGGGTCCAGATTTTGCAGCTCTTTCAGAACATCAGCTATCTGGATTTGGGTAAAGGAGAAATGGTGGGGGCTTTGGCGGGTTGCTGTGGAGGGTGCCGGGCAGTTGACCGGGGTAGGGGTAGCCAGGTGGAAAGCATGGCCAGCCGTAGAGAAATGCTTATTTAAATTCTCAATTATAGTGGATATATCGGTGGTGACAGTGTTTCCTAGCCTCAGAGCAGTGGGCAGCTGGGAGGAGGTGCTCTTATTCTCCATGGACTTGACAGTGTCCCAGAACTTTTTTGAGTTAGTACTACAGGATGCAAATTTCTGTTTGAAAAAGCTATCCTTAGCTTTCCTAACTGCCTGTGTATATTTGTTCCTAACTTCCCTGAAAAGTTGCAAATCAAGGGGGCTATTCGATGCTAATGCAGAACGCCACAGGATGTTTTTGTGCTGGTCAAGGGCAGACAGGTATGGAGTGAACCAAAGACTATCCATTCCTAGTTCTTCTTTCTTTTGAATGGGGCATGCTTATTTAAGATTGTGAGGAAGGCACTTTTAAAGAATAGCCAGGCGTCATCTACTGACGGGATGAGGTCAATGTCATTCCAGGATACCCCGGCCAGGTCAATTAGGAAGGCCTGCGTTTGACAGTGATGAGTGTTTGACAGTGATGAGGGGTGGTCGTTTGGTCGCAGACCCATTAGGGATGCAGGCAATGAGGCAGTGATCGCTGAGATCTTGATTGAAAACAGCAGAGGGCGGGTTAGTTAGGATGACATCTATGAGGGTGCCCGTGTTTACAGCATTTGGAGTTGTACCTGGTAGGTTTATTGATCATTTGTGTGAGATTGAGGGCATCAAGCTTGGATTGTAGGATGGCCGGGGTGTTAAGCATGTCCCAGTTTAGGTCACCTAGTAACACGAGCTCAGAAGATGGGGGGGCAATCAATTCACATATGGTATCGAGGGCACAGCTGGGGGAGAGGGAGGTCTATAGCAAGCGGCAATCAGTGAGAGACTTGTTTCTGGCAAGGTGCATTTTTAGAAGTAGAAGCTCGAATTGTTTGGGTACAGACTTGGATAGTAATACAGAACTCTGCAGGCTATCTTTTCAGTAGATTGCAACACCGCCCCCTTTGGCAGTTCTATCTTGGCGGAAAATGTTTTAGTTAGCAATGGAGATTTCAAGGTTTTTGGTGATTTTCTAAGCCAGGATTCAGACACAGCTACGACATCCGGGTTAGCAGAGTGTGCTAAAGCAGTGAGTAAAACAAACTTAAGGAGTAGGCTTCTAATGTTAATATGCATGAAACCAAGGCTTTTACGGTTACAGAAGTCAACAAATGAGAGCACCTGGGGAGTGGGAGTGAGAGAGAGTAAAAGGAGCAGGTTTCTGGGCACGATAGCATAGATTCAAGGCATAGTGTACAGACAAAGGTAAGGTAGGATGTGAGTACATTGGAGATAAACCTAGGCATTGAGTAATGATGAGAGAGCTATAGTCTCTAGAGACGTTTAAACTAGGAATGTCATCGCATATGTAGGAGGTGGGATAACATGGTTGGTTAAGGCATATTGAGCAGGGCTAGAGGCTCTACAGTGATAGAGTTTAGTGTGTCAAATCAGAGGGCCTGTTGTCCGAACCTCTGTCAGTCTCTATGAGGGTGCCACAGGATTAATCAGGATTAATAAAAATCTGTAAAATAAAAAAGCTTCTGGGCCTGAGTAGCAGGTACTTTAGTCTGGGCAACTTATTTATCCAAGCTACTCAATACTGCCCCCCAGCCATAAGAAGTTAAATTCTCAGGCCGACTCTTTTCTCTGTATACATCAATGATGTCGCTCTTGCTGCTGGTGATTCTCTGATCCACCTCTACGCAGACAACACCATTCTGTATACTTCAGGCCCTTCTTTGGACACTATGTTAACTAACATTCAGACGAGCTTCAATGCCATACAACTCTCCTTCCGTGGCATCCAACTGCTCTTAAATGAAAGTAAAACTAAATGCATGCTCTTTAACCGATTGCTGTCGCACCCGCCCGCCCTTCCTGCATCACTACTCTGGACGGTTCTGACTTAGAATATGTGGACAACTACAAATACCTAGGTGTCTGGTTAGACTGTAAACTCTCCTTCCAGACTCACATTAAGCATCTCCAATCCAAAATTAAATCTAGAATTGGCTTCCTATTTCGCAACAAAGCATCCTTCACTCATGCTGCCAAACATACCCTCGTAAAACTGACTATCCTACCGATCCTCGACCTCGGCAACATAATTTACAAAATAGCCTCCAATACGCTACTCAACAAATTGGATGTAGTCTATCACAGTGCCATCCGTTTTATCACCAAAGACCATTATACTATCCACCACCGCGACCTGTATGCACTCGTTGTCTGGCCCTCGCTTCATATTCGTCGCCAAACCCACTGGCTACAGGTTATCTACAAGTCTCTGGTAGGTAAAGCCCCGCCTTATTTTTATCATAGGTATGCAATAAAATGCAAATTAATTACTTAAAAATCATACAATGTGATTTTCTGGATTTTTGTTTTAGATTCCGTCTCTCACAGTTGAAGTGTACCTATGATAAAAATGACAGACCTCTACATGCTTTGTAAGTAGGAAAACCTGCAAAATCGGCAGTGTATCAAATACTTGTTCTCCCCACTGTATTACCTTATCTCCCTAATCTTACTACATTTGCACACACTGTATATAGATTTTTCTATTGTGTTATTGACTGTACATTTGTTTATCCCATGTGTAACACTGTGTTGTGTTTCACACTGCTTTGCTTTATCTTGGCCAGGTCGCAGTTGTAAATGAGAACTTCTTCTCAACTAGCCTACCTGGTTAAATAAAGGTGAAATAAAAAAAATAAAAAAATGTGTATTGTATTCTAGTCAAGGCTCCTCCTATATAACTACTGCTGTGCACACCTTTTCTATTCATATACTGTCCTTAATGTCTGTACACACCATCTCATACATATATATATTTACATTCTGGACTCTGACATTGCTATTTCTAATATTTCAATATTTCTCAATTCCTTTATTTTTATTTGGGGGATTTGTGTGTATTGTTTTGCATTGTTAGGCATTACTGCACTGTTGGAGCTGGAACATATGCATTTCGCTACACCCGCGATAACATGTGCAAAATATGTGTAAGTGACCAATAAAATGGGATTTGATGATTTGATTTGAACTCTGCTAAGGGTGTTACTGACATGACTAAAGACACGAGGAGAAGCACTAGTTACAGGACAGAACAACTCTGATTCACTATAACCCTATCATTTCCCATAATGCTTTGTGACCCATTTGTCCTCCAGACACCCTTTACTATCCCTGTCTGAGGTCTCCATTTAAAGAGATTTGTTCCAAAACGCTATATACTCATTATTTATTATTCTTTTTTTTATCAGAAATCATTGCTTATGGGTATGTAAAATATGTAAAATGTGTGTATGTAAAATATTACTGTTCTTATCCTGTATATTTCACTGTGATATGTGTCTCACCTAGCTATTTTAAGATGAATTAACTACTTACAAGTACACTCTGGATAAATGAATAGATATATTGATGTCACAAATGTATAATTTGTACAGTTATTTATATATACAAAATATTTGTCACATTTGACTGTGTAAAGCTTAGCAGTAATACTTATTTCTCTGAGAGTGAGGCGGATACACAGTACTTGTTACGGTGCGTGAATGAGGACCCAAAAGCGAATCAACTTAAACAGAGCTTCTTTAATTACCAAACATAGGTAGGCTCCGATGGACCGGCAGATTCCGACAGGACAGGACAAGGTTACAGCAAACATGACGGCAGTCTGGTTCAGGCATGAATGACACAAACAAACAAGAATCCGACAAGGACAGGAGCAGAAACAGAGAGAGATATAGGGACCTAATCAGAGGGAAAAAGGGAACAGGTGGGGAACGGGGTGAATGGGTAGTTAGAGGAGACAAGGGACAGCTGGGGGAAAGCGGGGGAGAAAAGGTAACCTAACACGACCAGCAGAGGGAGACAGGGTGAAGGGAAAGGACAGAGACAAGACAACATGACAGTACATGACAGTACCCCCCCACTCACCGAGCGCCTCCTGGCGCACTCGAGGAGGAAACCTGGCGGCAACGGAGGAAATCATCAATCAGCGCACGGTCCAGCACGTCCCGAGAGGGAACCCAACTCCTCTCCTCAGGACCGTACCCCTCCCAGTCAACTAGGTACTGATGACCACGGCCCCGAGGACGCATGTCCAAGATTTTACGGACCCTGTAGATAGGTGCGCCCTCGACAAGGATGGGGGGGGGGGGGGGGGGGGACGAGCGGGGGCGCGAAGAACGGGCTTAACACAGGAGACATGGAAGACCGGGTGGACGCGACGAAGATATCGCGGAAGAAGAAGTCGCACTGCGACAGGATTAATGACCTGAGAGATACGGAATGGACCAATGAACCGCGGGGTCAACTTGCGAGAAGCCGTCTTAAGGGGAAGGTTCTGAGTGGAGAGCCAAACTCTCTGACCGCGACAATATCTAGGGCTCTTCGTTCTACGCTTATTAGCAGCTCTCACAGTCTGCGCCCTATAACGGCAAAGTGCAGACCTGACCCTCTTCCAGGTGCGCTCGCAACGTTGGACAAAAGCCTGAGCGGAGGGGACGCTGGACTCGGCGAACTGAGATGAGAACAACGGAGGCTGGTACCCGAGGCTACTCTGAAAAGGAGATAGCCCGGTCGCAGACGAAGGAAGCGAGTTGTGGGCGTATTCTGCCCAGGGGAGCTGTTCTGACCAAGACGCAGGGTTGCGAAAAGAAAGACTGCGTAAGATGCGACCAATAGTCTGATTGGCCCGTTCTGCTTGACCGTTAGACTGGGGGTGAAAGCCGGAAGAGAGACTGACGGAAGCCCCAATCAAACGGCAAAACTCCCTCCAAAATTGAGACGTGAATTGCGGACCTCTGTCCGAAACGACGTCTGACGGAAGGCCATGAATTCTGAAAACATTCTCGATGATGATTTGTGCCGTCTCTTTAGCAGAAGGAAGCTTAGCAAGGGGAATGAAATGAGCCGCCTTAGAGAACCTATCGACAACCGTAAGAATAACAGTCTTCCCCGCTGACGAAGGCAGTCCGGTGACAAAATCTAAGGCGATGTGAGACCACGGTCGAGAGGGAATAGGAAGCGGCCTGAGACGGCCGGCAGGAGGAGAGTTACCGGACTTAGTCTGCGCGCAGACCGAACAAGCAGCCACGAAACGACGCGTGTCATGCTCCCGGGTGGGCCACCAGAAACGCTGGCGAATGGAAGCAAGCGTACCCCGAACGCCAGGGTGGCCGGCTAACTTGGCAGAGTGAGCCCACTGAAGAACGGCCAGACGAGTAGGAACGGGAACGAAAAGAAGGTTCCTAGGACAAGCGCGCGGCGACGGAGTTTGAGTGAGTGCTTGCTTTACCTGCCTCTCAATTCCCCAGACAGTCAACCCGACAACACGCCCCTCAGGGAGAATCCCCTCGGGGTCAGTGGAGGCTACTGAAGAACTGAAGAGACGAGACAAAGCATCAGGCTTGGTGTTCTTAGAGCCCGGACGATAAGAAATCACGAACTCGAAACGAGCGAAAAACAGCGCCCAACGCGCCTGACGCGCATTAAGTCGTTTGGCAGAACGGATGTACTCAAGGTTCCTATGGTCAGTCCAAACGACAAAAGGAACGGTCGCCCCCTCCAACCACTGTCGCCATTCGCCTAGGGCTAACCGGATGGCGAGCAGTTCGCGGTTACCCACATCATAGTTACGTTCCGACGGCGACAGGCGATGAGAAAAATACGCGCATGGGTGGACCTTGTCGTCAGAGAGGGAGCGCTGAGAAAGGATGGCTCCCACTCCCACCTCTGACGCGTCAACCTCGACAACGAACTGTCTAGAGACGTCAGGTGTAACAAGGATAGGAGCGGATGTAAAACGATTCTTGAGGAGATCAAAAGCTCCCTGGGCGGAAACGGACCACTTAAAGCACGTCTTGACAGAAGTAAGGGCTGTGAGAGGAGCTGCCACCTGACCGAAATTACGGATGAAACGACGATAGAAGTTCGCGAAGCCGAGAAAGCGCTGCAGCTCGACGCGTGACTTAGGGACGGGCCAATCAATGACAGCTTGGACCTTAGCGGGATCCATCTTAATGCCTTCAGCGGAAATAACAGAACCGAGAAATGTGACGGAGGAGGCATGAAAAGTGCACTTCTCAGCCTTCACAAAAAGACAATTCTCTAAAAGGCGCTGGAGGACACGTCGAACGTGCTGAACATGAATCTGGAGTGAAGGTGAAAAAATCAGGATATCGTCAAGGTAAACGAAAACAAAGATGTTCAGCATGTCTCTCAGGACATCATTGACTAATGCCTGAAAGACAGCTGGAGCGTTAGCGAGGCCGAAAGGAAGAACCCGGTATTCAAAGTGCCCTAACGGAGTGTTAAACGCCGTCTTCCACTCGTCCCCCTCCCTGATGCGCACGAGATGGTAAGCGTTACGAAGGTCCAACTTAGTGAAAAACCTGGCTCCCTGCAGGATCTCGAAGGCTGAAGACATAAGAGGAAGCGGATAACGATTCTTCACTGTTATGTCATTCAGCCCTCGATAATCTATGCAGGGGCGCAGAGACCCGTCCTTCTTCTTGACAAAAAAAAACCCCGCTCCGGCGGGAGAGGAGGAGGGGACTATGGTACCGGCGTCAAGAGCTACAGACAAATAATCCTCGAGAGCCTTACGTTCGGGAGCCGACAGAGAGTATAGTCTACCCCGGGGGGGGGTGGTTCCCGGAAGGAGATCAATACTACAATCATACGACCGGTGTGGAGGAAGAGAGGTGGCCCTGGACCGACTGAACACCGTGCGCAGATCGTGATATTCCTCCGGCACCCCTGTCAAATCACCAGGCTCCTCCTGTGAAGAAGAGACAGAGGAAACAGGAGGGATAGCAGACATTAAACATTTCACATGACAAGAGACGTTCCAGGAGAGGATAGAATTACTAGACCAATTAATGGAAGGATTATGACAAACTAGCCAGGGATGGCCCAAAACAACAGGTGTAAAAGGTGAACGAAAAATTAAAAAAGAAATGGTTTCACTATGATTACCAGAAACAGTGAGGGTTAAAGGTAGCGTCTCACGCTGAATCCTGGGGAGAGGACTACCATCCAGGGCGAACAAGGCCGTGGGCTCCTTTAACTGTCTGAGAGGAATGTCATGTTCCCGAGCCCAGGTCTCGTCCATAAAACAGCCCTCCGCCCCAGAGTCTATTAAGGCACTGCAGGAAGCTGACGAACCGGTCCAGCGTAGATGGACCGACAAGGTAGTGCAGGATCTTGAAGGAGAGACAGGAGTAGTAGCGCTCACCAGTAGCCCTCCGCTTACTGACGAGCTCTGGCCTTTTACTGGACATGAAGTGACAAAATGACCAGCGGCACCGCAATAGAGACAGAGGCGGTTGGTGATTCTCCGTTCCCTCTCCTTAGTCGAGATGCGGATACCTCCCAGCTGCATGGGCTCAGCACCCGAGCCGGCAGAGGAAGATGGTAGTGATGCGGAGAGGGAGGCGACGGAGAGCGCGAGCTCCTTTCCACGAGCTCGGTGACGAAGATCAACCCGTCGCTCAATGCGAATAGCGAGTTCAATCAAGGAATCCACGCTGGAAGGAACCTCCCGGGAGAGAATCTCATCCTTTACCTCTGCGCGGAAACCCTCCAGAAGACGAGCGAGCAAGGCCGGCTCGTTCCAGCCACTGGAGACAGCAAGAGTGCGAAACTCAATAGAGTAGTCTGTTATGGATCGATTGCCTTGACATAGGGAAGACAGGGCCCTGGAAGCCTCCTCCCCAAAAACAGATCGATCAAAAACCCGTATCATCTCCTCCTTAAAGTCTTGATACTGGTTAGTACACTCAGCCCTTGCCTCCCAGATTGCCGTGCCCCACTCACGAGCCCGTCCAATAAGGAGAGATATGACGTAGGCGACACGAGCAGTGCTCCTGGAGTAAGTGTTGGGCTGGAGAGAAAACACAATATCACACTGGGTGAGGAACGAGCGGCATTCAGTGGGCTCCCCAGAGTAACACGGCGGGTTATTGATTCTGGGCTCCGGAGATTCGAAAGCCCTGGAAGTGGCCGGTGGATCGAGGCGGAGATGGTGAACCTGTTCTGTGAGGTTGGAGACTTGGGTGGCCAGGGTCTCAACGGCATGTCGAGCAGCAGACAATTCCTGCTTGTGTCTGCCTAGCATCGCTCCCTGGATCTCGACGGCTGAGTGGAGAGGATCCGAAGTCGCTGGGTCCATTCTTGGTCGGATTCTTCTGTTACGGTGCGTGAATGAGGACCCAAAAGCGAATCAACTTAAACAGAGCTTCTTTAATTACCAAACATAGGTAGGCTCCGATGGACCGGCAGATTCCGACAGGACAGGACAAGGTTACAGCAAACATGACGGCAGTCTGGTTCAGGCATGAATGACACAAACAAACAAGAATCCGACAAGGACAGGAGCAGAAACAGAGAGAGATATAGGGACCTAATCAGAGGGAAAAAGGGAACAGGTGGGGAACGGGGTGAATGGGTAGTTAGAGGAGACAAGGGACAGCTGGGGGAAAGCGGGGGAGAAAAGGTAACCTAACACGACCAGCAGAGGGAGACAGGGTGAAGGGAAAGGACAGAGACAAGACAACATGACAGTACATGACAGTACTGTTCAAAGGTTTGGGCTCACTTAGAAATGTCCTTGTTTTATTAAGAAAAACACATTTTTCGTCCATTAGAATAACATCAAATTGATCAGAAATACAGTGTAGACATTGTTAATGTTGTAAATGACTCTTGTAACTGGAAACGGCTGATTTTTAATGGAATATCTACATAGGCGTACAGAGGCCAATTATCAGCAACCATCACTCCTGTGTTCCAATGTTGATGTGTTGTGTGTTCCAATCCAAGTTGATCATTTTAAAAGGCTAATTGATCATTAGAAAACCCTTTTGCAATTATGTTAGCACAACTGAAAACTGTTGTGCTGATTAAAGATGCAAAGAAACTGGCCTTCTTTAGACTAGTTGAGTATCTGGAGCATCAGCATTTCTGGGTTCAATTACAGGCTCAAAATGGCCAGATAAAAATACCTTTCTTCTGAAACTCATCAATCAGTCTATTCTTGTTCTGAGAAATGAAGGCTATTCCATGCAAGAAATTGTCAAGAAACTGAAGATCTCATACAACGCTGTGTACTTCTCCCTTCACAGAACAGCACAAACTGGCACTAACCAGAATAGAAAGAGGAGTGGGAGGCCCCGGTGCACAACTCAGCAAGAGGACAAGTACATTAGAGTGTCTAGTTTGAGAAACAGAAGCTTCACAAGTCCTCAATTGGCAGCTTTATTAAAAAGAACCCGCACAACACCCGTCTCAACGTCAACAGGCAACTCCGGGATGCTGACCTTCTAGGCAGATTTCCTCTGTCCAGTGTCTGTGTTCTTTTGCCCATATTGATATTTTATTTTTATTGGCCAGTCTGAGATATGGCTTTACTTTGCAACTCTGCCTAGAAGCCCCCCTGGCCAAACCCAGACGACACTGGGCCAATTGTGTGCTATGGGACTCACAGCCATAGCTGATTGTGGCACAGCCCAGGAATGAACCCGGGTCTGTAGTAAAGCCTCTAGAACTGCAGGGCAGTGCCTTAGACCGCTGCGCCACTGGTAGATCCTGAAACCCTTCATTTGCTTTTTAAGCAAAATACAGACCCAGAGAAACTCCAGGTAATATACACTAACACCCACATACACACTCCATCCACACACAGGGAATTAATGGGAACGTTGTGACAGCATTACCCACCACTGTGCATTTGGCCCCTAGCAATTAATTGTCTCTTAAATAGTCAGCCATTAGCACCAATTTGAATGAATGGATGTACTGCTCGTCACTTATTAACACATTCTGCCTTCACTGTTGCTTTTCACACGCAGTTCCAGGGCCTTGTTTCAAACATCACTGCAGCAAAACAGAACATAAATCACTTTCCAAAACCAATACAGGCACACATTATAATGAGTGTTCATGGCGTACCATGTTGTGTAAAGGACAATCATATTTACAGAAGCACAAAGTATAGGGCTGTAGAAGTGTAAAAATATTTGATGTTGTGGTGTGAGATCAGAGGAGGCTGGTGGGACAGACTCATTGTAATGGCTGGAATGGAATGGTACATCAAACGCATGGAAACGTTGGCTCCATTCCATTGATTCCATTCCAGCCATTACAATGAGCCCATCTTCCTATAGCTCCTCCCCACAGTCTCCTCCATGTTAGATATACAGTATGCGGTGATGCATGAAGCAGTAGGGAGGTTCAAAGCAGGTAGAGGCTTATTGTGATAAGCTGATCCTAAGCTTGTAAATTTGTAATCAATGACAGGGATTAATGTGTATCAAAGAGGAAAAAAACACAGAGAGAAGTTGACACCACAGCCTTTATCTGGAGTCACTTAGATTGCTGAGGCGAGGGAGAGAGTGAGAGTGAGAGTGAGATTGAGAGTGAGAGAGAGAAAGGGGGGGTGGAGAGAGAGAGAGCGATTCAAGAGGCTCTAATCACCAAGGTTATTTCTCAAGGTCTAGATTTGGAATTCTCCTCCACAGTTTCTCATGCCCTAACGAGGAACAGCCCTCCCATTCCTTATCCTCTTCTAGTCTACTCTTAGGGTGCCTCCAGGCTGGCCCCTGTCCTCTCCTTCCCATTTCCCCTCTCATCTCCTCCTCTCATTTTCTCCCCCGCTCCTTTTCTTCTCCCCTGTTACTCAACCAATGGAAGAGTCTACCCTATTACCCTATCCCTTTGGCCACTGCAAGGGATTAGCCAATACTGCCGTACAGCACTGTACTGTTAGCTTCTCAAGGGATTAGCCAATACTGCCGTACAGCACTGTACTGTTAGCTTCTCAAGGGATTAGCCAATATTGCCGTACAGCACTGTACTGTTAGCTTCTCAGGGGATTAGCCAATACTGCCGTACAGCACTGTACTGTTAGCTTCTCAAGGGATTAGCCAATACTGCCGTACAGCACTGTACTGTTAGCTTCTCAAGGGATTAGCCAATACTGCCGTACAGCACTGTACTGTTAGCTTCTCAAGGGATTAGCCAATACTGCCGTACAGCACTGTACTGTTAGCTTCTCAAGGGATTAGCCAATACTGCCGTACAGCACTGTACTGTTAGCTTCTCAAGGGATTAGCCAATACTGCCGTACAGCACTGTACTGTTAGCTTCTCAAGGGATTAGCCAATACTGCCGTACAGCACTGTACTGTTAGCTTCTCAGGGGATTAGCCAATACTGCCGTACATCACTGTACTGTTAGCTTCTCAAGTAAAGGTTCGGAAATAAACAGTTGATAAACAAACAGAAATGTTCCCCATGTTAGGAGCTAGAGCTGCCTGTCTGTCTGTCAGTCAGAGAGTCAACAGGGGTTCATGTCTCCAAACCAGCCCCCACCTCATTGGCCCAGGAGAAAAAACACCTGCCAATCAAAGAGACAGTCAGGTCATCACTCAGTATGATGCAATCTTTTTATGACAGCTTGTCAAAACTCAAGACAGTGTGGCAGAAACCGTCATGAGAACGGGTGCTGAGTCTGATTGATAGATGGTGGGGTGGGGAGAGTTTGGCAACGCTGACCAAATATCTCTCTTTGCCGACCAAGTGGGACTGTTGGACCACTCCTGGCAGATTTTCTGCGGCATGTTTTAAGTATCTAGGGTGAAAGGCAGGTAGACTCTGACTAAGAGGTTCAACTTGGATGACCCTACTCATTAAAAGTAGCTACATTCTCTATCTGTCTCCATGATCAGGTGGCACTAAGGCACCCTAAAAACTGTTCCTCTCTCATTACTTACTACAAGACAAGATTCACTCTGAAAACTGTTCCTCTCTCATTACAAGACAAGAGTCACTCTGAAAACTGTTCCTCTCTCATTACAAGACAAGAGTCACTCTGAAAACTGTTCCTCTCTCATTACAAGACAAGAGTCACTCTGAAAACTGTTCCTCTCTCATTACAAGACAAGAGTCACTCTGAAAACGGTTCCTCTCTCATTACAAGACAAGAGACACCGTGAAAACTGTTCCTCTCTCATTACAAGACAAGAGTCACTCTGAAAACCGTTCCTCTCTCATTACAAGACAAGAGACAACGTGAAAACTGTTCCTCTCTCATTACTTACTACAAGACAAGAGTCACCCTGAAAACTGTTCCTCTCTCATTACAAGACAAGAGACACCGTGAAAACTGTTCCTCTCTCATTACAAGACAAGAGTCACTCTGAAAACTGTTCCTCTCTCATTACAAGACAAGAGTCACTCTGAAAACCGTTCCTCTCTCATTACAAGACAAGAGACAACGTGAAAACTGTTCCTCTCTCATTACTTACTACAAGACAAGAGTCACCCTGAAAACTGTTCCTCTCTCATTACAAGACAAGAGACACCGTGAAAACTGTTCCTCTCTCATTACAAGACAAGAGTCACTCTGAAAACTGTTCCTCTCTCATTACAAGACAAGAGTCACTCTGAAAATTGTTCCTCTCTCATTGCTGACTACAAGACAAGAGTCATCCTGAAAAGACACGGGTAAGTGTACAGCACACACACACAGTGGAAAAAAACAAAATGTGAGGATTGTTCTAGGCGTTTGACTCCAGAAACATGCCCACACCAACACCACGAGACCCCTGTTTCTTTTTACATAACCAATTGATACAATTGGCCCGGCCTGAGACGAGGCAACGCCACGCACCCAGAAACATTCTGAATGCCTTCTACTTAAAAAACAAACACACAAGAGGAGAACTGACAGGCTGCTGCAAATGAATGTAACCTGCAGAGAAACAGATGGAAAGAAATAATAATTCAATCTGCGGCCACCTCCTCCAATGGCCCTTGGAAGGTTGGGAGGTGAGGTGAGGTTGGTGTCTGTGTGTCTGTGTGTGTGTGTGTGTGTGTGTGTGTGTGTGCGTGCGTGCGTGCGTGTGTGTGTGTTTGTGTGCGTGCGTGCGAGCGTGCGTGCGTGCGGCTGATGGTGATGGGTTTTCTGTGGACAGGGCCGGGCGGGCAGGCAGGCGCTCAGATAAGGCAGGGGCCTGTACAGATTAACCATCGCTCTGAAGGAAGAGCCAAATAAGGCCAAGGCGACCTTGCTCTACCAGATACCAGCATCTCTATCTCGCTCTCTCTTTCTTCTTCTGTGGAGGGGGGGAGCTATATGCAGTGTGCACTGTTAGACAAGAAAACTTGTAAAGAGGGAGAACGTTTTAAGCCAAAGTCCATCTACATTCCTACTGTGAAAACTGGCATCCCCATTCTTACTACCCAATCTGACTCATCCACTGTCATTCCTTTTCTTGCTGCCTCTCTTTCTCTAAAATTCCCTCATAAGCGCACAAAACCCTCCTTCCCCAATTTCCTAGAATCTTTAATGGCAGCAACACTTTCCATGGCCATGCAATGCAGAGCTCTAGAAGATGGAGCTGAGGATTCCGGAGCTAGTTTCTCTCCGGCAAATCATTTCAATGGTGCCCAGCTGTTCCACAGTAGTCAGACTCTTCTACTGAAGTGCAGTGGTTTCAATGAAAGAGAGCTGTTCTATTGAAGCCGCTATGCTCCAGTGAAGCTTAGCTTTTCTATTTAAGCTGGTCTGCTCAGGTGTGGCAGAGCTGCACTTGTGCCTTTTCTATTGAGGCCAGTGACGGGCTGTTAGTGGTAGGGAGAAGTGGCACTGTTCCCTCTAACACCAGCAGGCTGTTCTGGTTAGGACTGATCTCTGCTATTAACTGTAGGGCTGTTCACCAGGATCTGAGCTTTCTATTGAGGCATCATTTCACATTTGCATTTTAGTTATCTAGCAAACACTCTTATCCAGAGCAACCTACAGTAGTGAGTTCATACATTTTCATACTTTTTTCATACTGGTCCCCCGTGGGAACCCATGCAAGCGCCATGCTCTACCAACTAAGCCACACGGGACCATCACTCAAGGCTGTTTTTGTTCTGGTGAAGCTGTGATTATGTTGACCGTCACAAGTTTGTTCTGTTCAATGACTCTCTTTTCAGTTGAATTCAGCAGCTCAAATGGAAATCAAAGGGCCTTGTGTTGCTATGTGACTGGCCCTGTACTGCAGTGGTCTCAATCATCAAACGCTCCCTCTGGTCGCACACACATGAAAGACAGAATGACAAGGGGCTGTGTGTGTGTGTAGCTGTGTGTGTATGTAGCTGTGTGTGTATGTAGCTGTGTGTGTGTGTAGCTGTGTGTGTATGTAGCTGTGTGTGTATGTAGCTGTGTGTATGTAGCTGTGTGTGTATGTAGCTGTGTGTGTATGTAGCTGTGTGTGTATGTAGCTGTGTGTGTGTGTAGCTGTGTGTGTATGTAGCTGTGTGTGTATGTAGCTGTGTGTGTGAATGTTTGACATCTGCTGATGTAAAAAGGGATTTATAAATCAATTGGATTTGACAAACATACTGTGCCTCACCGTCTCTTAAAATATATTTTTAAACACACACAAGGCACTATTATGAGCAGAGTACCTATTTCATTGTTCTTTTCCATATAGCCACATAACACATATTTTCTATTAGATTGCAGAGACGTTTTGAAAAGCCCCTTTCATCTGAAAATATCTATTTCAATTGTATCCTGTAGGCGAGAAAACAACCAACTGACAAGAGTTGCAACGAAAAAGAAATTGCCTCGCAAAGATTTTTATTTTTTTGTTGCGTTTTAGCAAAACCATTTCAAAACTCAAGTGTTTCTCTCGCTCTCGCTCATTCTCTGTCCTGGCAGATGCAAAATCACACACGGGAGACTGCATGGAAATATATGTTTTATGCATCTTGGGGAAATGAGTGTGTAAAACACAGAAAGCAGTCATTTCCATTCATTTGTCTCTGGCTGATGGGGAGATGAAGGAGTGAGACAGATGGCGTTGCTACGTGAAGAAGTTGCTTAAACACAGGAACCATTTTCTCCTTTCAACTACAACTCTGATGATTAGACAGAGAATCAAAAGCCCCCCACTTCCTCCTCGCTGCCTGTCTGCTACACACATTGTCACTTTAATGAGGGATTGTGTGTGAGACAGGAACACACCAATCTAAAGTAAATCTTCCTCTGTATGTACATTGACATTTGTAAAAATATATATATATATATAAATGCTGCATTCAAATGTAACTGTTGAAACGGTATGCTGAGAAGCAGTAAAATAAGTGCATTGAAAACTGAGGAAGGATGCCTCTGGCTGGGTTTCCACTAGCTGGCACAACCACAAAGTTAAAATGGGCAATATCGTCAAAATTCATGAAAACAAGAATGTTTGGTCTTAATTTAATTGGTTAGCAATGTGGTTAATGTTAGGGTTAAGATTAGGGTTCTTTTTTTAAATTGGATTTTAAGAAGATAAATTGTAGAACTAGGCAGGGTTTATGACTTTGTGGCTGTGCCAGCTAGTGACAACCACAGTGCTACTGCAAACAGATCCGATCCTGACATTTCTCTAATGTCAAATTCTGCCAAATTCCAGATATTGTGACCTTTCTCTGTAGGAAGGAGTGATGGAACGGCCCACTACTGAAGATGTACAATCATGTGTATTTATTCTGTTCTGACCTATCTCTGTGTGTGTTACTTTGACCACTGAGGGGAGGGGGGGTCATCCCTTCATATCTCCTGCTGCTGAATGTTCAGTCATGTTATATGGTTTTTGGAGGTGAGCTGTTCTCATCTTATGTGAAGGTGAAACAGGAATCACTTTAGGAAGAAGGTTGTGTCTATTTGTGCATTTGTGAATTGGTGAGTTGATTAGTTCATCTGTGTGTATGTGTGTGTGTGTGTGTGTGTGTGTGTGTGTGTGTGTGTGTGTGTGTGTGTGTGTGTGTGTGTGTGTGTGTGTGTGTGTGTGTGTGTGTGTGTGTGTGTGTGTGTGTGTGTGTGCGTGTGAGAGAGAGAGAGCGAGTGATGTGTGAGAGAGAGCGAGTGAGAGAGAGACAGAGAAAGAGTGACAGAGGAGAGAAAGAGTGGCAGAGAGGAAGAGTGACAGAGGAGAGAAAGAGAGTGAGAGAGAGAGAGAGATACCGAGAGGAAGAGTGACAGAGGAGAAAGAGTGACAGAGGGGAGAGAGAGAGTGGAAGAGAGAGAGAGAGAGAGAGCGAGAGAGAGAGAGAGAGAGAGAGAGAGAGAGAGAGAGAGAGAGAGAGAGAGAGAGAGAGAGAGAGGTGTAATGGCTTTGCTGCTTCAGGTCTTATTGTAACAGATGGTTGCTAATGGGTGTTCATAGATCTGAATGACAAGGACCAGTGTGTGTGTCTGTGTAGCTGTGGAGGGAGCAGACTGGTGCTCCCCTCATCCTCAAGGTAAGTGAGCAGAATTGATCGTGTTTACACTACAGGTGTTGAATCTTAATTTGACCAGTTTGTTCGCAGCAAAATATTTTTACGTGGTTAGGCTATTAGCTGGCCAAAATGAAGCTACATGAAAAATGCAATAATGTTAATATTTCTTAATGTGGGTTTTCAGTGGATTTATGTAAATCCTGCGGTGCAGGAAAACCTCAGCAACAACAGTGATCAAATTAAGATCTAAAACACCTTCTTCCTTAACACAAGTTAGTCTATCTCAACCCTTCCATCTCTGTCCTGAAACCTCCACACTAAACCCCTGAAAGGTGAAACTTCCAATAAACTCTACCAGAACAAATTTGATAATCATTTTGATATAAAACATTTATCAATCAGTGTTTTGAGGTGAGCTAAGACGTTATCTATGCTATTTTTGACCAAGGAGAGTCAGTTCGGCCTACTTCCCCTGTTCTTCGGGTCCTGAGGGGACCGGAGTGCTATAACTGCCTCTCTAACTGCCTGCAGGAAATGGAAAATGAAATTGCTTTCTTACACTCTCCTACCTACTCTCCTTTTTGGGGTAATGCATTGCTTTGTCCTTTAAAATTGTTTTTTTTTTTTACAGCATACACAAAATGAACTCGCCTTAAAGACAGATGACTTTAACAGCATGTTGTAGATTTAGCCAGTGATTAGGTTAATCAAATATCTGACCTCTCCAAAGTGCTGCTCATTCACACTCATTATGGGGGACTTCATTATGCTGCCATAATGAACACAAGCCATGCCAAGGGCTAGCAGCTATTAACGTCCAAGCAAGGTAGAAGAGTGAGGGCTTGGATCATGTGTAATGTTCTGACGAGTGAGGTCATTATGTTAGCTAGTTGGCATCACCAATGTTGGCACTCGCTACATTGTATGGATTCACTGTTTTACTAAATGGTGGCAACAAGTTGTATACATGGTGGATACATACAATATGGAGCATTATTCTATGGAGCAACACACTACCATATACACTGCTGCTACTATTTATAATATTTATCCTGCTGCTCAGTCACTTTAACCCTGATTAGTATCCCTTTCCCTGATTGGTACTGTATATTCTTATGTGTATTTCTTGTATATGGCTTTGTATAACTGCATTGTTGAGGAAGAGCTTGCAAGAAAGCATTTCACTGTACTGTTTAAACATGCTGTATCCTATGCACTTGACCGTGTACGGTAGTTGCCTCAGTCCCGACTAATCCATCCCAGAGTGATAGATTCCGTCAGTGTGCGTGGAAAGTCATCTAGTGTGATCTATTGCTGATATTACAAATGAGCAGCGAGGCTGTAGGGAAATCTCCCAGAACTCTTAGAGACAGACAACTCCTTCATTCGTGATGACTTAACGCCAACAGGAGAGACATAATCGTTTGCCACCGGTGCTGTCGTCATGCATTGTGGACTCGCCAGCTGCTGCCATGTTTGTGCTGTTTGGAATAATCTGTGTATTCTAAAACTAGTCTTTTCTGGTGATTTAGAGTTGAATACCTCAAGTCTTTATTACTAGGACACAGAGATGAAACACATAAACAGAAAGATGCAGAGTGAACCTGTTAACAAAACCCCACAGACTCCCTTCTCCTGTCACCAGAGAGAGAGGAAGAGCAGTAACCATCTCTCTGATCCTCCTGCAGTGTCATAACCAATAGTCAGCGCCGTGCCCACTCCTCCAGATGATCCTTCCTCCTCAACAGCACCAGCTGAATCTACAACCACATTCCACCAACACTTCCTCAGACACCTCTCCATCTGTGAACTTCCACTGACGGCTATTTCACTCTGAGAATAATGGAGATCTGTCCTATACTGAACAAAAATATAAACGCGACAAGCAACAATTTCAAAGATTTTACTGAGTTTCAGTTCATATGAGGAAATCAGTCAATTGAAATAAACAAATTAGGCTCTAATCTATGGATTTTACATAACTGGGAAAACAGATATGCATCTGTTGATCACAGATACCTTAAAAAAAATTGGCTTCACAATGAGCTTTAGGATCTCAACACTCGTCAAATTGCCTATCACTAAAATGTAATTGTGTTAGTTGTCTGTAGCTTATGCCTGCCAACCCCACCGCCACCATGGGACACTCTTTAAACAATGTTGACATCAGCAAACCGCTCCCCTACACAATGCCATACACGTGATCTGCGGTTGTGAGGCAAGTTGGATGTATTGCCAAATTCTCTAAAATGACGTTGGAGATGGCTTATGGTAGAGAAATTAACATTACATTCTCTGGCAACAGCTCTGGTGGAAATGGCCCATTTTAGAGTGTCCTTTTATTGTCCCCAGCACAAGGTGCACCTGTGTAATGATAATGCTGTTTAATCAGTTTCTTGATATGCCACAGGTAGATAGATTATCTTGGCAAAAGTGAAATGCTCACTAAAAGGATTTAAACAAATTTGTGGACAACATTTGAGAGAAATAAGCTTCTTGTGCGTATGGAACATTTCTGGGATCTTTTATTTCAGCTCATGAAACATGGGACCAACACTTTACATGTTTATTTTTTGTTCAGTGTCTATAGTAAAGTAGTAGTGATGCAATTGTGTAATGTTTTATTTAACATTTTTAGTCTCTGGCTAAAGCACTGAGGGCTAAATGTAGCTTTTTTAAATTGGTGATTCGTGCCGGGTGCCTGTCCAATTAAAGTGAGTCTCTGAAGCATCTGAAAACTCACTGGGATGCAGACTCAAGTCATCGACCACCTTAGACTATCTTAGGAGGGGGTCAGGTTCCTGGGAATCTGTTAGTGTGTGGGTGGGTGTGTTTGTGTGCACGCATGCACGTGGACAGGCATGATTGTGTGTGTATGTGGTGTATGTGTACCAGTGAGTGCTTGCATGTGTTTGCGTGTGTGTGTCTTTGTAAATTATTTATCTATGTGTAACACGATGACAGATGACACAGAGCTTTCCCCAATCCAGTCCTCATCCCCTCCTGGTCCTGGTCCATCTGTGTCGACTTGGTTTCTATGGTGAGGCCAGGGGAAACAGAAGCTTACTGATTAATTCTGTCAAGCACACTTTTGCCATCCCTGCATAGTGTCCGGTCAGAGCTCCTGCATTCCCTCACAATCACAATCAGTATGACTGTAGAGTCACAGAGCATCTCTGTCATGTCTGCACAATACCCACCCCCACCACCACCACTACGACCACCACTACGACCACGACCACAACCACCACCACGACCACAACCACCATAACCACCACCACAACCACCACCACGATCACCACCATGACCACGACCACCACAACGACCACCACCACCACGACCACAACCACCATAACCACCACCACAACCACCACCACAATCACCACCATGACCACGACCACCACAACGACCACCACCACCACGACCACGACCACCGTGACCACCACCACCACGACTACCGTGACCACCACTACGACCACCACCACCACGACCACAACCACCGTGACCACCACTACGACAACCACCACAACCACCACCTCCGCCACCACGACCACAACCACCACCACGACGACAACCACCACCACCATAACCACCACCACAACCACCACCACGACCACCACCATGACCACGACCACCACAACGACCACCACCACCACGACCACGACCACCGTGACCACCACCACCACGACCCCCGTGACCACCACTACGACCACCACCACCACCACCACCACCACGACCACCGTGACCACCACTACGACCACCACCACCACCACCACAACCACCACCTCCACCACCGCCACCACAACCACGACCACCACCACCACAACCACCACCTCCGCCACCGCCACCATGGTGATATAGAGTTGAATACCTCTGGAAAACAAGAAGCACTCAAGTCTTTATTACCAGGACACAGAGATGAAACACATAAACAGAAAGATGCAGAGTGAACCTGTTAACAAAACCCCACAGACTCCCTTCTCCTGTCACCAGAGAGAGAGGAAGAGCAGTAACCTTTTCCTCCTGCAGTGTCATAACCAATAGTCAGCGCCGTGCCCACTCCTCCAGATGATCCTTCCTCCTCAACAGCACCAGCTGAATCTACAACCACATTCCACCAACACTTCCTCAGACACCTCTCCATCTGTGAACTTCCACTGACGACTATTTCACTCTGAGAATAATGGAGATCTCTACTGCATATTAAAGTAGTAGTGATACAATTGTGTCTTTTTTTATTTTACATTTTTAGTCTGTGGCTCTTTAAATCACTGAGGGCTAAATGTAGCTGTTTTAAATTGGTGATTCGTGCCGGGTGCCTGTCCAATTAAAGTGAGTCACTGAGGTGTCTGAAAAATTGCTGGGATGCAGACTCAAGTCATCGACCATTTCAGACTCTCTTAGGAGTCGGTCAGGGTCCTGGGCGATGTGGCGTATGTGTGTGTGGTGTGGTGTGGTGTGTGGTGTGTGGTGTGTGTCTACGAGTGTGTGTGTGTGTCTTTGTAAATTATTTATCTACTGTATGTGTAGCACGATGACAGATGACACAGACCTGTCACAGTCCCTGTCCCCGTCCCCCTCCACCCCGCCCTCGTCCTGTGTTGTCTTAGTATCCATGGTCAGGCCAGGGGAAACAGAGTCTTAGGCAGGGTGACTGACTCATTCTGTCAAGTGCATTTTTGCCATCCCTGCATAGTGTCCGATCAGAGCTCCTGCATTCCCTCACAATCACAATCAGTATGACTGTAGAGTCTCTGTCAGCATCACTACTATGTAATGCCCACCTGGCTGTAGAAGTCAAACCATAAGCTTATACCTGCCTTGATACCTGAAAGGAAGCGGTCCAACTCGTTGTCATGGAACTAAGTTAGTTCTTACTCATTGATGTCTGTCTGGTGTGCAGAAATATTTAAGCTCTGAAACCATGAAGTGAAATATACAGGAAAAGCAATATGTGTATCACCAATACAGCCCAAAAGCCTCCATTCATTGACAGACTATATACGTACAGGGGTATACAACTAGATTCAGCACCGGGACAATTTCTGTCATAGCTATGTCACGCCCTGGCCTTAGTTATCTTTGTTTTCTTTATTATTTTGGTTTGGTCAGGGTGTGACATGGGGGATTTATGTGCTTTGTCTAGGGGTTTTGTATGTTTATGGAGCTGTTTCCTTTCCAGTTAGTTTTGTATTTTTTGGGGCTGTTTCCTTTCTAGGTAGTTTTGTATGTTTATGGGGCTGGTTCCTTTCTAGGTAGTTGTGTATGTTAATGGGGCTGGGACCTGTCTAGGTAAATTGTATGTCTATGGTTGCCTAGATTGGTTCTCAATTAGAGGCAGCTGTCTATCGTTGTCTCTGATTGGGAACCATATTTAGGCAGCCATATTCTTTGGGTATTTTGTGGGTGATTGTTTCCTGTCTTTGTGTTTGCTGCACCAGTTAGGACTGTTTCGGGTTTGCCACGTTTATTGTTTTGTATTCTGTTCATGTTAAGTTTTCTTATAAAAAAAACATGAACTCTAACCACGCTGCATTTTGGTCCGCCTCTCCTTCCCAGGAAGAAAGCCGTTACAAGCTAATGATCGGGGGGGGGCGTAAAAAAAATGTGTACACTGCAAATTGAGCACAACTAAGCCCAAAAAGAGGTTGTATCTTAAAATATAAATGATTTCATACCTTGATTACGTTGAAATACGATCACATGTGGGCTCCCGAGTGGCAAGGTTGTCTAAGGCACTGCATCTCAGTGCTAGGGGCGTCACTACAGACCCTTGTTCCATTCCAGGCTGTATCACAACCGGCTTTGATTGGGAGTCCCATAAGGCGGCGTACAATTGGCCCAGCATCGTTAGGGTTTGGCCCAGGGTAGGCCGTCATTGTAAATATTTTTTTCTTAACTGACTTGCCTAGTTAAATAAATGTGTCTCTTTTTGTTCTGGGAATAAGCTACTTGATAAAAGATTTCATAAATTAAAACAAATTAAAACACATAAACTCAAATCTATAGTGGAGGAGTACAGAGATGTACATAACTGGATCAAATCAACCTTGGTCCCTTTTTGTATTCCATCAGTCCCTTCTCATTGTGCTATGAGAGATCCCATCCAACAGACCCTGATCGACACCCCTATCATGCTGCCTCCTTGGCATACAGACTTTGATTAACAGCCTGCAGGATGTTCAGCCTCCAGCAGGCCTGGTTCACAGCCTCCAGCAGGCCTGGTTCACAGCCTCCAACAGGCCTGGTTCACAGCTACCAGCAGGCCTGGTTCACAGCCTCCAATAGGCCTGGTTCACAGCCGCCAGCAGATCTGGTTCACAGCTTCCAGCAGGCCTGGTTCACAGCCTCCAACAGGCCTGGTTCACAGCCGCCAGCAGGCCTGGTTCACAGCTACCAGCAGGCCTGGTTCACAGCCTCCAACAGGCCTGGTTCACAGCCGCCAGCAGGCCTGGTTCACAGCCTCCAGCAGGCCTGGTTCACAGCCTCCAACAGGCCTGGTTCACAGCCTCCAACAGGCCTGGTTCACAGCCGTCAGCAGGCCTGGTTCACAGCCGCCAGCAGGCCTGGTTCACAGCCTCCAACAGGCCTGGTTCACAGCCGCCAGCAGGCCTGGTTCACAGCTACCAGCAGGCCTGGTTCACAGCTACCAGCAGGCCTGGTTCACAGCCTCCAACAGGCCTGGTTCACAGCCTCCAACAGGCCTGGTTCACAGCCGTCAGCAGGCCTGGTTCACAGCCGCCAGCAGGCCTGGTTCACAGCCTCCAACAGGCCTGGTTCACAGCCTCCAGACATGCAGACCTGGTTCATAGATTTCACTACACTCTTAGAAAAAAGGGTTCCAAAATAATTATTTGGCTGTCCCAATAGGATAACCTTTTTTTGGTTGCATGTAGAACCCTTTTTGGTTCCAGTTAGAACTCTTTTGGAATCCATGTAGAACCCTCTGTAGAAAGGGGTCTACACGGGACCGAAAAATGTTTTTACCTGGAACCAAAAAGTGTTCTACATACAACCAAAAAAAGGTTCTTCAAAGGGTTTTCCTATGGGTACAGACGAAGAACCCTTTAAGGTTCTAGGTAGCACCTTTGTTTATAGGAGTGTGGGCCTGGTTCGCAGGGACACAGCAGCCTAACTGTACCTCCAGCTGCCGCTGAGACACAGAGCGGAGGGAGAAGAGACGGAGTGGAAGGAACCCGGGAAGAGAGCGGCAGGCCCAGATCACTTCAACAGAAATCACTTCTGCCTGGTGTTTTATACACTTGACGGGTTACATGGAGGCCTCTGTTCTATATCATGCTCCCGGTTAAAAGGCTGTCAAACAACCACCTCTCGTAAAGCTAGGTGTTCAGGTGTGTGACTTGATGCTCAGATAATACACACACACACACTTGTCGCAGACACACACACTTGTTACAGACACACACACACTTGTGAAACACACAGGCACAAATAGACAAAGGCACACACACACATTTCTGAGTCTGCAACACTATTTTCTCTTCCTCTATTCCACAGGATATTAGTTATGGAGGGCCCCTGTCATGTAACAGAATAACACATCCAGAGTTTACTGTACTGTATCATCATTCTGGAGGAGTTCCTGAAACTGCTGGCCCCTGCTGGTTAAAACTCATTGCTCACTGCTGAATAGTGTTTCTTGACTTCACAGCTAAACATCTTACTTTGGACAGCGTCACTGATTTCCGCTGAGGGTGAGAAGGGAAGCCAGGAGACGGATGGATGGATGTTGTCTCCATGCTATAATGACAACAGCATGCAATACAGTTGTTTCAAAGCTTCCCACTGGGCACACACTGGTCGAATAAACATTGTTTCCACATAATTTCAATGAAATTACGTTGAACCAACATGGAAAAGACATTGAACTGAAGTCTGTGCCAAGTGGGTCGAGGCATTACCAAGACGGGATACAATTTCACATGAATGTATATGAGAGAGCCTGGAGTGTTATGAGGTGGTTTCCATTTCCAGCGGTTGGAACTAAGCATTTAGAGTCGCTTTGCATTTGTTCATCAGCAGATATAAACGTACTCCCCCCCCCCACAGTCTACTTAAGCAATAAGGCACAAGGGGGTGTGGTATATGGCCAATGTACAACAGCGAGGGCTGTTTTTATGCACAACACAACGCTGTCAGCCAATCAGCATTCAGGACTCGAACCACCCAGTTTATATTAACGTATGACCATCCCAGGAAAGGATTTAATGGTTTGCATTTACACAACTCACATTTCCAGCTATTTGTCGCTCCCATTCTGATTACTGTGCTGGTTTCAATCTTTCAGAATGCATGGGAGTAAATAACCATTAAGGAGGAAGTAGAAATTGGCTGGTATAAAAAGCAACATCAACACAACCAACCTGGATATGAGTTTGAGACATCCTTATCTCCACTCTGCATAAGGAGTCTGGTTCCATTCCCACTGTATACAGTATGAATACCGAGTGGAGTTGAATTGATTCAGCTGTCATGAATTTTCTGTTTAGTATGAGAATGTATAATGTGGCGAAATGAAACAAATGAACGCTTTTATGTCGTTTTATGAGCCTCGTACTCTTAAATTACCACAAAATGACTCCGTGACAATCCCCATCCTCTGTTCTCTCCTTTAGTGTATTCCAGAGTAATCTCTCTCTCACTCTCTCTGTCTCTTTCTCCAACCATCCCCGTCTCCCCCTCTCTCTCTCTCTCTCTCTCTCTCTCATTCCAACCATCTCTCTCTCATTGCTAATTTTTAAATCTATGAATTTCTGAACTTAATTTCCCTGGTTTTTCCCGAGCCTCAGGGGCCATTCTCATTCCATCACTTCTCTTTTTTCACCTCGTTTCCTCTCCTCCCTCCTGTGTGAACAGTGGAGACAGGATGTGAGGTGACGTGTGGTCCGGGAGGTTAGGCCAGCAGGAGGATGGGCACGATGGGCACACAGGCATGGGGAGGGGAGAGGCTTGGGCACTGCACTGAGCTCACAGGGCACCCCTGCCAAAACAGGCAGCGGAGGGTCAGTAGCAGTGCAATTTCCTTCCCACACACGACACGACCACAGGGCACATCGTGATACCTCTCACTTTAAGGGTCTGTGCCACAGAATTAGCCATGCCTGTCCCTTGGAGAGGCTGTGGTGCACTGCTCAGGGTTACTGTGCCTTCTCATGTGAGACCCTGTGCTGTTAAAAGATACCCTCAAATGTTCCTTCAAGGGACTTGACTGGTGAAAACAGCAGCACTTATGCCTCGAGGGCCCTTTTGAGAGGCAGCACAGAGGGAAGGAGAGAGGAGTACAGCTCCCTCCCCCCTCAGAGCAGTATGGCTCAGTGCTTCCCCTGCCTGTAGGCTTTAGGTCTCCTCTATGGCTGCTTCTCCTCTGCCTGTAGGCTTTAGGTCTCCTCTATGGCTGCTTCTCCTCTGCCTGTAGGCTTTAGGTCTCCTCTATGGCTGCTTCTCCTCTGCCTGTAGGCTTTAGGTCTCCTCTATGGCTGCTTCTCCTCTGCCTGTAGGCTTTAGGTCTCCTCTATGGCTGCTTCTCCTCTGCCTGTAGGCTTTAGGTCTCCTCTATGGCTGCTTCTCCTCTGCCTGTAGGCTTTAGGTCTCCTCTATGGCTGCTTCTCCTCACTGTGTGTTTACCAGTGTTTTAATATACAGCACACACATTTCATGAAATGATGAATATGATGAACTAAATTGATTCAGAGGACATTCGCCTGCGACATTATAAAAAAATAAACCAACTTAGCTCTACTTTAAATTAATATAAACTCTGATTATCAAATGGAGATATGGTTGGGTAAAATTATGCTTTCACAGTATCCTATGGATATGAATGCACAGCTGATTTGAGCGAAACAAACATGTTAACTGCTCTGTTATCCAACCTAATTAATGTATTAACTGCTCTGTTATCCAACCTAATTAATGTATTAACTGCTCT
Organism: Oncorhynchus mykiss; assembly: GCF_013265735.2. Lineage (NCBI taxonomy): Eukaryota > Metazoa > Chordata > Actinopteri > Salmoniformes > Salmonidae > Oncorhynchus > Oncorhynchus mykiss. The sequence continues at coordinate 79,642,370 of NC_048581.1, read as the reverse complement.
GCTATCCAACCTAATTAATGTATTAACTGCTCTGTTATCCAACCTAATTAATGTATTAACTGCTCTGTTATCCAACCTAATTAATGTATTAACTGCTCTGTTCTCCAACCTAATTAATGTATTAACTGCTCTGTTATCCAACATAATTAATGTATTAACTGCTCTGTTATCCAACCTAATTAATGTATTAACTGCTCTGTTATCCAACCTAATTAATGTATTAACTGCTCTGTTATCCAACCTAATTAATGTATTAACTGCTCTGTTATCCAACCTAATTAATGTATTAACTGCTCTGTTATCCAACATAATTAATGTATTAACTGCTCTGTTATCCAACCTAATTAATGTATTAACTGCTCTGTTATCCAACCTAATTAATGTATTAACTGCTCTGTTATCCAACATAATTAATGTATTAACTGCTCTGTTATCCAACCTAATTAATGTATTAACTGCTCTGTTATCCAACCTAATTAATGTATTAACTGCTCTGTTATCCAACCTAATTAATGTATTAACTGCTCTGTTATCCAACCTAATTAATGTATTAACTGCTCTGTTATCCAACCTAATAAAGTAGAAGGCCCATCAACATAGTATTTTTAAATCAAATTTTTCGGGATTAGTTCAAACTGTGACTCTATCATGCGCCTTAATATTATGATTGTCTTTTTGAAATATCCCGAACTGATTTTCAATATTTTCTCTCTTGGGGGGGGGAACTCGACGCCATCAGTGAAGAAACAAACTGCAATTAATCAGAGGGCCTGTCTAGCTATCTTCAAGGACATTCCGTTCCCTTCCGGCTACCCGGATAAGGCACTAAATAAACGTCAGTTAGTGCTAAATACGGCTGCTAGAATCTTGACTACGACCCCAAAATTTGATCAATGCTAACTTCCTTCCCTGCACTGGTTTCCTGTTGAAACTTGAAACGGGTCGGTTGAGCTAACGTAGGTTAATGCGATTAGCATGAGTTTGTAAGTAACAAGAACATTTCCCAGGACATAGCACATGTCTGATATTGGCAGAAAGCTTAAATTCTTGTTAATCTAACTGCACTGTCCGATTTACAGTAGCTATTACAGTGACATAACACCATGCTATTGTTTGAGGAGAGTGCACAGTTTTGAACATGAAAAGTTATTAATAAACAAATTAGGCACAGTTGGGCAGTCTTGATACAAAATGTTGAACAGAAATGCAATGGTTGAATGGATCAGTCTAAAACTTTGCACATACACTGCTGCCATCTAGTGGCCAAAATCTAAATTGCAGCTGGGCTGGAATAATACATTATGGCCTTTCTCTTGTATTTCAAAGATGATGTTACAAAGAAATACAAAATAACAGTTGTTTTCTTCTTTGTATTATCTTTTACCAGATCTAATGTGTTATATTCCCGTACATTCCTTTCACTTTTCCATAAACTACAAAGTGTTTCCTTTCAAATGGTACCAAGAATATGCGTATCCTTGCTTCGGGGCCTGAGTTACAGGCAGTTAGATTTGGGTATATCATTTTAGGCGAAAATTGAAAAAGGGGGCGGATACTTAAGAGGTTTAAGTCATTACTGAAGATTAATCTCTTCAGTAGGTCCTATGATTGAGTGTAGTATGGCTCAGGGGTGCGAAGGTGAACGGCAAGGCACTGGAGCGACGAACCACCCTTGCTGTCTATGCCTGGCCGGCTCCCCTCTCTCTACTGGGATTCTCTGCCTCTAACACTATTACGGGGGCTGAGTCACTGGCTTACTAGTGCTCTTCCATGCCGTCCCTAGGAGGGGTGCGTCACTTGAGTGGGTTGAGTCACAGATGTGATCTTCCTGTACGGTTTTGTGTACCCCTAGGGCTCGTGTGGTGGAGGAGATGTTCGTGGGCTATACTCAACATTGTCTCAGGGTAGTACGTTGGTTTAATATTCCTCTAGTGCCTTGGCAAAGTGGGTGGGGTTATATCCTGCCTTGTTGGCCCTGTCCGGAGGTATCGTCGGATGGGGCGACAGTGTCCTCCGACCCACCCCTGTCTCAGTCTCCAGTATCTATGCTGCAATAGTCTCTGTGCCGGGGGGCTAGGGTCAGTCTGTCATATCTGGTGTAATTCTCATATCTTATCTGGTGTCATATGTGAATTTAAGTATGCTCCCTCTAATTCTCTCTCTCTCTCTCTCCCTCCCCTCCCGGAGGACCTGAGCCCTAGGACCATGCCTCAGGACTACCTGGCCTGATGACTCCTGGCTGACCCCAGTCCACATGCTCGTCCTGCTGCTCCAGTTTCAACTATTCTGCCTGCGGCTAGGGAACCCTGACCTGTTCACCGGATGTGCTACCTTGTCCCGGACCTGCTGTTTTCGACTCTCTCTCTACCGCACCTGCTGCCTCGACCTCTGAATGCTCGGCTATGAAACTCCAACTGACATTTACTCCTGAGGTGCTGACCTGTTGCATCCTGTACAACCACTGATTATTATTTGACCCTGTTGGTCCTCTATGAACATTTGAACATCTTGAAGAACAATCTGGCCTTAATGGCCATGTACTCTTATTATCTCCACCCGGCACAGCCAGAAGAGGACTGGCCACCCCTCAGAACCTGGTTCCCCTCTAGGTTTCTAACCACAGCGGTAGGTATCCTAGTGGTTAGAGCAACGAGCCAGTAACCGAAAGGTTGCTGGATCGAATCTCTGAGCTGGCAAGGAAAAATCTGTCGTTCTGCCCCTGATCAAGTCAGTTAACCCCTGGGCGTCGTGGGTGTCGATTAAGGTGGCCCCCTGCACTTCTCTGATTCAGAGGGGTTGGGTTAAATGCAGAAGACACATTTCAGTTGAATGCATTCAGTTGTACAATTGTATTCTAGGGAGTTTTTCCCTGCTTCTGCATTATTTGTTTTTTTTGCTAATGTAAAAAGGGCTTTATAAATAAATTTGATTGATTGCAACCCTTTAAGAAGATATGGAACTAACCCCTCCAGCATGTTCCTTTATGAAAATAACTATTTCCCCCTCTGGAAACATCAACTCTCTAACAGGTGCAGTAGCATCCGCTTACCTCCAGGGCTCTCCTCTTGCTAGTGAGCAGCTTGGCGATGTCTCGTGCCACCCTCTCCACCAGGTCCTTGGGATTGTTCCTCTTGATGTCAAACTGACTCTTCTTCTCATTGTAAATCTACAGAGAGAACACAGGAGTCAAATATTAGTTCAAAACGTCTGTCAGTTTCTGATGTGAGTCATGAGAGCCACGTAACACTGGCCATTGCTATGCTTTCTATTTTCAACATAGCACACACACACTTAGCAGGTCATTTCACGTAGCTAATAGGGCAGAGCTTTCCTTATAGACAGTGCACCCTAACCAGCTGACGTCTGTGGGGTAATACCAAGCCAGCCACTAAATGCACACACAAGCTAAATGTCCAAGATCCCTTAGTGAAAAGTGATAATAGGGAGAGACAAAGACAGAAGTGCGTGACCAGAAACGAGAACAGGGGCGATGACAGCCAACCAGAAGCCAGAATCATGACAGATGTTTGTCCACACAGAGAGGCTGTGAACATCTTTATGGGCTCTGGCCAAAAGTAGTGCTGCATTATAGGCTATAGGGATGTACTGTAGGATGCCATGTCAGACCCAGCCAGAGAAATGGACTCTTCTCCCAGTATCCTCTGTTTCACCTGAACAAGTAGTCCTCAGCAGTGGTTCTGGGTCTTAGCTCTGGCAGGCAGACATGCTCTGTGGACCACAGCAGGCCACGTCCCTTGGGTTTAAAACTGATCCTGACTGCCATACTACACTGTGGTGCAATACGGCACACTTTCACACTGCAAAACCACCCTCACTCTGGCTTGGTGGGCTTGTAGTACACTCTTAGAAAAAAGGGTTCTAAAAGGATTATTCAGCTGTCCCTATAGGATACCCCTTTTTAATTCTAAGTAGAACCCTTTTTGGTCCTATTTAGAACCCCTTTGGGTTCCATGTAGAAACCTCTGTGGAAAGGGTTCTACATGGAACCAAAAAAGGTTCTTCAAAGGGTTCTCCTATGGGGACAGCCAAATAACCCTTTCAGGTTCTAGATAGTGCTATTTTTTAATAAGTGTAGGACTATTTCACAAGCCTTTTTTCATGTACAGTTGATGTGATTAGACTACGTACATTGGGGCTTAGTAAGCTATGTGTAATAAGGAGAAAGCAATGTGTGGGAATGTGTTTTGATGATTAATACATTTACATACTCTCTCTTGATTGGTGCATTAATAAAAGTGAAATTACAACCACAGAAATCTGATTTACTTCCTCTTGTACTTCCTGAAAAATTGTGGAGGGGTAATATTTAAGGCCCGAGGAGGTGTGGTATATGGCCAGTATACCACAGCTAAGGGCTTTTCTTAGGCACGATGCAATGCAATGCCACAAACCCCTGAGGTGCCTTATTGCTATTATAAACTGGTTACCAATGTAATTAGAGCAATATAAATACCCGTGGTATACGGTCTGATATTCCACGGCTGTCAGCCAATCAGCACTCAGGGTTCGAACCCCCCAGAGCTATTTATATGCTGAGATTTACGTGTTTTGTGTGCAGCAATTAGAATAGGAAAATGTCAGCCTCCATCACCCATGATCCATCACTGTCAGGCTAAAAGGTAGGTGTGCAGAGAGGCAGCCAGTAAAATCTGAACTCATCATGAGGGACCACTGTGGCTCGCGGGTCTGAGTACCCACATCCATACCCACACATGCAGTCAGAGCTGGCCCTAGCCTTTTTGGGGCCGTACATTACATTTTGTTTGGGGGCCCTGCCTCTTTGCGAGCAAAAGATTGATAGCGGAGAGACTTTTTCAAAATAAATTATTCTCCTGCAATTCTACACATTTTACCATAGGGTGGAGATAAATGTTTTCAGATTATAATATGATATTTGAGTTTAGATAGCTGGCCGCTAGACTAATTTACCAATCCAAAAAATTATTGGCAGACATGGGCTAATTGAGTGACTGCTGATCCACGAACAGACTTCGAATGGATCCGCAGGCCTACAAAAGGGAGGCCAGGCCTGCGGGCAACCTGTTGCCCACTCCTGGCCTATATTGTCTTGTTGTGTCTGGCTAAATGGTCAAGAAGAGTTTTTATTTCACCTTTATTTAACCAGAAAGTCAGGAGGTGAGAAGAGCTTTTTCCCAGTGGAGATATAAACATACTGCTGTAGGTGTATGGAAGCAGAAGATCTGGATATACTGCTGTAGGTGTATGGAAGCAGAAGATATGGACATACTGCTGTAGGTGTATGGAAGCAGAAGATCTGGACATACTGCTGTAGGTGTATGGAAGCAGAAGATATGGACATACTGCTGTAGGTGTATGGAAGCAGAAGATATGGACATACTGCTGTAGGTGTATGGAAGCAGAAGATATGGACATACTGCTGTAGGTGTATGGAAGCAGAAGATATGGACATACTGCTGTAGGTGTTTGGAAACAGAAGATCTGGACATACTGCTGTAGGTGTATTGGAGCAGAAGATATGGACATACTGCTGTAGGTGTTTGGAAGCAGAAGATATGGACATACTGCTGTAAGTGTATGAAAACAGAAGATCTGGAGATACTGCTGTAGGTGTTTGGAAGCAGAAGATATGGACATACTGCTGTAGGTGTATGGAAGCAGAAGATATGGACATACTGCTGTAAGTGTATGAAAACAGAAGATCTGGAGATACTGCTGTAGGTGTATGGAAGCAGAAGATATGGACATACTGCTGTAGGTGTATTGCAGCAGAATATATGGACATACTGCTGTAGGTGTATGGAAGCAGAAGATATGGACATACTGCTGTAAGTGTATGAAAACAGAAGATCTGGAGATACTGCTGTAGGTGTATGGAAGCAGAATATATGGACATACTGCTGTAGGTGTATGGAAGCAGAAGATCTGGACATACTGCTGTAGGTGTATGGAAGCAGAAGATATGGACATACTGCTGTAGGTGTATGGAAGCAGAAGATATGGACCTACTGCTGTAGGTGTATGGAAGCAGAAGATCTGGACATACTGCTGTAGGTGTTTGGAAACAGAAGATCTGGACATACTGCTGTAGGTGTATTGGAGCAGAAGATATGGACATACTGCTGTAGGTGTATGGAAGCAGAAGATATGGACATACTGCTGTAAGTGTTTGGAAATAGAAGACCTGGAGATACTGCTGTAGGTGTATGGAAGCAGAAGATATGGACATACTGCTGTAGGTGTATGGAAGCAGAAGATATGGTCATACTGCTGTAGGTGTATGGAAGCAGAACATATGGACATACTGCTGTAGGTGTATGGAAGCAGAAGATATGGACATACTGCTGTAGGTGTATGGAAGCAGAACATATGGACATACTGCTGTAGGTGTATGGAAGCAGAAGATATGGACATACTGCTGTAGGTGTATGGAAACAGAGGTTCTCTCCTTTATGACTCCTGTATGTGAATGCTGTAGGTGTATGGAAACAGAGGTTCTCTCCTTTATGACTCCTGTATGTGAATGCTGTAGGTGTATGGACACAGAGGTTCTCTCCTTTATGACTCCTGTATGTGAATGCTGTAGGTGTATGGAAACAGAGGTTCTCTCCTTTATGACTCCTGTATGTGAATGCTGTAGGTGTATGGAAACAGAGGTTCTCTCCTTTATGACTCCTGTATGTGAATGCTGTAGGTGTATGGAAACAGAGGTTCTCTCCTTTATGACTCCTGTATGTGAATGCTGTAGGTGTATGGAAACAGAGGTTCTCTCCTTTATGACTCCTGTATGTGAATGCTGTAGGTGTATGGAAACAGAGGTTCTCTCCTTTATGACTCCTGTATGTGAATGCTGTAGTTTTAAATCAGACAGGTGTTTCTATTCCCCAGATGTTCCTGTGTTTCCTTCATTCCGTACTTCAATTACCCATCCGGGAAAAGTCATTAGCCTGCACTGCGTAGCTCACCAATGCACTGGAACACACACAGTGTGTGTGTGTCCCCTCAAAACCACAGACCAATAATCAGGTGAACGCGTACATACGCACTGTCACGCCCTGACCTTAGTATTCTTTGTTTTCTTTATTGTTTTGGTTAGGTCAGGGTGTGACATGGGTGATGTATGTGTTTTTGTACTGTCTAGGGGTTTTGTAGGTTTATGGGGTTGTTTACCATCTAGGTGTTTATGTATGTCTATGCTTGACTAGATTGGTTCTCAATTAGAGGCAGCTGTTTATCGTTGTCTCTGATTGGGAACCATATTTAGGCAGCCATCTTCTTTGGGTATTTCGTGGGTTATTGTCTATGTCTAGTTGCCTGTGTCTAGTTGCCTGTGTCTAGTTGCCTGTGTCTAGTTGCCTGTGTCTAGTTGCCTGTGTCTAGTTGCCTGTGTCTAGTTGCCTGTGTCTAGTTGCCTGTGTCTAGTTGCCTGTGTCTAGTTGCCTGTGTCTAGTTGCCTGTGTCTAGTTGCCTGTGTCTAGTTGCCTGTGTCTAGTTGCCTGTGTCTAGTTGCCTGTGTCTAGTTGCCTGTGTCTGCACATTTGTAGTATAGCGTCACATTTGTTTTTTTGTAGTTTGTTTAGTGTCTGTCTTCATTAAAATATAACATGTATTCAAATCACGCTGCGCCTTGGTCTCCTCCATTCAACGAACGTCACACACACACACACACACACACACACACACACAAATGCCATTTGAGAGGAGGGCATTTCTCAAGGTGGAAGAAGTCATTAACACATAATCTTATTAACCCATGAAAACGAGGGAAGTTTTCTCTGCTCCATCGACACACTACAAACCCTGATTATTTTAAAGTGGTTTTCCCAAGTTGATTTAAAAACACCGTCAAATTTGTTTTAAAATCAATATTCATTCTCTAGTCCCTGCTGCTGAATACTTACGTAAATGTGATATTTCAGTTTTTTATTTGCTAACATTTCTAAAAACCTGTTTTTACTTTGTCATTATGGGGTATTTTGTGTAGATTGATGAGGAGAAAAAAACATGAATCCATTTTAGAATAAGGCTGTAACGTAACAAAATGTGGAAAAAGAGAAGGGCTCTGAATACTTTCCGAATGCACTTTAAACAAAATTGACAGATGAAGGTAGACCTGCATCAGTGCCTTCAAGATTTCACACTTTATTCTCCTCGTTTTATGAGATATACTGTACATTCATTATATCTACTAGACTGCAGCTAGCACCCTCTTCTGGACAGTCACATACACACTGGGCATGTTGTGCCATTGTCTTAAGCCTCACTAGACTATATCTCTATCTGGATCTATGAGCACAAACCTGTCTGAGTCCTTGTAGTGTACTCTGCCTGCAACTCAGCAATAACAGCCCAACACAGACAAATAAAGTGGGATCGTATTGTACTGTGCTCGCAGCTCTGACAGATGCTAGCACCACAGAGCGAGAGGGGGATCCAGGTACTGTATCTCTATGGGGAACACTCGCTAATGAGCAGTCCTTGGCTGAAGCTCAAATGGCACCCGATTCCCAATGTAGTGCGCTACTAGAAGATTCTAGAAGAACCACACAACTAGTCTGGTGACGGCTAGAGCCCTCTCCCAGGCATCCAGTTACATGTAAGTGGAGGTTGGTGGATCATACAGTATTTGGAAAGCAATATGTTTGGGATAGGGAAACACTTGGTACCACAAGTAAAAATGCTAAATTGAACATATTCAATTGTCTATGAATTTATTTAGCTAGATATTTGCATACAGTACTGTGTGCAGTTTTCTTATAAAGTCATACTGACACGCTCTCAGCAGCATTCGTTACATTCAAATCCAACCCTTGTCATCACTTGTGAATTATTTGTGGATCTATTCAGAAAGGGAAAATTGCATACAGTTGAAATTGGAAGTGTTGGAGGGGGGCATGCTGTATGTATATCATAGCAGTCTTGGAGGGGGGCATGCTGTATGTATATCATAGCAGTGTTGGAGGGGGGCATGCTGTATGTATATCATAGCAGTGTTGGAGGGGGGCATGCTGTATGTATATCATAGCAGTGTTGGAGGGGGGCATGCTGTATGTATATCATAGCAGTGTTGGAGGGGGGAATGCTGTATGTATATCATAGCAGTGTCAGAAGCTCAAATAATGAAATGTGTGATTTGGACTGACTTCACAGTAAAAAGACATGACTATCAGTGATGTGACTGAGTCATGTCTATGATGCCCGGACAGTTTCCTGGATATGACTGTAATTATAACACAGCAGAGGAGGAAACTGGCAGTTGTGGTGGCTCTGCAGTGTGGATAGGGCCAATGGAGCCGGTTGGTCGCAACACTAGCACAGGATCTGAAAGAGTTGGCATGCCAATCCAAGCCAATATGCTCACCCTGGCAGTCATGAGAGTGACACACACATGTGTGGTGCACTCACACACGGATGATTAGCTATGATAACTGGTTGCTGTGTGCCAAGCTCAGAGTGTGTGAGTGTAAACACGCAGATGGAGAGTAGGGTGTGGTGACACTCCAGAGAATCTCTGTTAAAACAGGACTCTCTCTGCTCCATCTTTATCCAATCAGAGAGCCACCGTTCTCTGCTTGTCCAATCACAACTCAGCATCTCTTCCCCTCCGTGACTCTACTCCCGCTTCCTAAAAAAGAGTTGTGAAAGCTGCAAAATCATTTCAAACACCTCTATGTTCGCTATCTCAGAAATCCTCAAATGATTCTGCCATCAACACAGTCTAAATAACTCCAAAGAGAAAAACTATAATAAATAAATAAAAAGGAAAATTATGTTCGGCTCCCACTTTGTTGAAAATTTTAATTTTGTTTGTTGGGGCCTTTCTACTGTTTGCTCTGACAGCAGCCTATGTCTGTGTCTAAGAGACAGGACTGCTTATTGCTCTGTGAAGTCAGCCACAATAGGAGGCATCAGGCTGGTGCCGGCTGAGGGTGACAGAGACAGATGCCACATCATTAAGGAATATTAGCGGGCTCTGCCGAGCAGACCGAGCCAGTATCCACAGGCCCCGGGAACAGTTCAATAAGGGAGAACACAGGCAGGGAGAAATAACGGCACGGCACGGCACCGCACAGCAGCCCCCCAGAGGAGCTCGATAAGACACAACAAACCAGGACTGCCAAGACCGACCGTCAGAGTTCAGTAAGACTGAGAAGACAGAACAGTCAGGGATGGCTGGCACTGGAGGCACGACCCTCCAGAGGATTTTAGTGAGACAGAACAGGAGAGTTGACTGCTACGGTGGCTGGCCCTAATGTGTCATTCAGAGTGTTCTGCTTTGATGTTGAGTTGGGGGGGACACTGTCACAAAAAACCTTACAAGTATGTAAGTGCAGAGAGAAAACATCACAAAAAAACATACATGGTAATATAACATATAAATTCTGTAGGCCTATCCACTCTGCCACAAAAGTGGAGTCTAACTCAACAGTGATCCAAGCCAGAGTGATCAACTGCAAAGCTACTGGTTCACTGAGTCAAACAGCCTGAGCATGGTGCATCACAGGAAACAAAAGCTAAATATTTACACACTAGCCCTGAGGGAGAGGCTTATATTAGAGACACAGAGGACGAGAACGAGAAAGAAAGAGAGAATGAGAAAGAGAGAGAACGAGAGAGAGAGAACGGGAGAGAACGAGAGAGAACGAGAAAGAACGAGAGAGAGAGAGAAGGAGAGAGAGATATGAGGAGAGAGAGAGAGAGATATGAGGAGATAGAGGGAGAGAGAGAGACAGAGAACATGATGTGTAACATGATCAGAGGGACTGTCAGCCAGGATAAACAAAATACACAAGTCACACACTCACACGCACACCTACATGCACACACTCATAAATATATATATATACACACACACACACACACACACACACACACACACACACACAGCACTATGCCATATAGTCAGGCCTTTGCGTAGACAACACCCTGTCAGATCTACCTAGTGGAACCAAGGACAGGGGCACTGTATCCACCAGTATGTCTGTCTGCCTGTCTGTGCTGTCTGTCTGTCTGTCTGTCTGCCAGCCAGCTGGAACTATGCTGCTACTGAACAACCTCTAACACTACCTGACTGATACTGTACTGAACTGAGTGTAATGATAGGAGAGCTCCCTGCATACCTGTCTGACTGATACCTGCCAGAGCTCATTCACACTCACATTATGGTACGAGTCCATCTCTTCTGTCATACCCTAGCCTTTAGCATAGTCCAGCTGCTAATCAGGCTTGATTTTAGAGCAGCTCCTAACTTCATTCAGATGTCACTCTAACCCTGATTCAAATGAAACTCCTCACCAGTGTGAATAGACCGTCTAATATCACCTGGCAACCAAGACACACACAAACATACAGACTGACAGACAGACAAACACAAACAGACAAATGGGGCCAGATGGACAGATGGACAGATGGACCTACAAACACTTACTGTAACTACTCTATGGCTCTTCATTCATTGATCACTTCAGCAAAATCAAAAGGTCATAGAGATTAACATACAGTATTCAACTCACCATACTGGCCCACAGCCAGCTAGTCAGCCAGACAGTTACTAACTCCCAGCCAGACAGAAAAAGGAATCAACCCCTTATTTTGAAAGAGTAGCCAGAGAGAGAGGGGAGAGAGCGAAAGAGGAGAGAGCGAGAGAGGAGAGAGCGAGAGAGGAGAGAGAGAGAGAGAGAGAGAGAGAGAGAAATATGGAGCAGCAGTCTCCTCCTCTCCTCTCTTCACCATCCTTTCTCAGGTTATTGGTTATTCAGACAGAGATAAATTACACTCTTTTTATTAACTTGCTGATGGTACGGAATAGTTTTTTTTCACCCTGTAGATTTTCTCAAATAGACAGCAACAGAATATGCTCTATAATGCTCTATAATTCTTTCATCCCCCTCTTCCCTCCCACTCTCTCAGCATCCCACTCTTCATCTTTCTCTCTCGCTTATTCCCTCCCAACCCAGCATATAATTTAAACAGCAGCCCATACACTGTCATGCTAATGGCCAGCCAGAATCCATATCCAACACACAATCATACAAATGTTATCTTCCATCCTATCACATTAGACCACAGTGGCCGCAGCATAGTAAAGCGCCCTAGTGTGTGTGTGTGTGTGTGTGTGTGTGTGTGTGTGCATCAGCATGTGTGTGTGTGTGTGTGTGTGTGTGTGTGTGTGTGTGTGTGTGTGTGTGTGTGTATGTGTGTGTGTGTGTGTGTGCATCAGCATGTGTGTGTGTGTGTGTGTGTGTGTGTGCATCAGCATGTGTGTGTGTGTGTGTGTGTGTGCATCAGCATGTGTGTGTGTGTGTGTGTGTGTGTGTGTGTGCATCAGCATGTGTGTGTGTGTGTGTGTGTGTGTGTGTGTGTGTGTGTGTGTGTGTGTGTGTGTGTGTGTGTGTGTGTGTGTGTGTGTCAGGGCTGTGCTAGCCCTGCTGAGGAGGAGACATGGTCCTGGGGGGCTCTCTGTTTGGCGTCTCCTCCACTTCCTGCTCATCTCCCTGATTACTGCTCCACTTCCACACCACTGATGAAGGCTGGCACCTGTCCATCACCCTGACTGAACGCTCACATCTCAACGCTGCTGCTATCAACACAAAGAGCCTCGCTCATCACTCGCTTCGTCTATCTATCACTCTTTCCCATCACTCGCTTCCTCTATCACCCTGTCTCTGTCTCTGTCTGGACTCTCCTCCTGTCTTCACCATCACATCTGGTCTCCTCCCTGCATCTCAGACCTATAGTCCACCTGTCCATTTCATTGGCCACATTACTAACACCTTCAGTCAATGTGTTTGCACGAGGTCATGAATGTGTTTGCACAGCCCATGACTGTCCTTCTGCTGTTACAGTATGTCCCAGTAGCAGGATGGTCTCCAACAGTATGTTTGAACTCTCTCCACTCTAACTTCCCATCCTGGGTCTGTCTTGGTAACCTTTCCATTCCCAAAACCCCTGAGCAGGTTTAAACGTTTTGCTATAATATAGCACTCACTGCAAATTAAAGTAGCTGTAATCCTTAATCTCCATAGTACGTTCCCCTCTGAAAAAAACATCAGGAAATACAAGATAAGTAATGAGATGAAAGTAAGCAGTTAACAATGGAACAAAAAAATGGATTGGCTGAATGTTGGGGCGGATTTCATAGCTAGTGGTATTATAAAACTGGGAGAGGAGGTCAGCAGAGCAACATTATGTAACTGAGCTGGGGGAATATTGTGGTGTTAGGAGGATTCACAATACCACAATAATAGCCTTACACTCCAGGCCCTAAAATACTTCAAACCACATATTACACGTTCATAAGCATATTACACATTCACATTATGTTAAATTATTGCTGGTTAATTTGTGTCCTTTTAATCCATGAGTAATGACCATGAATATAGAACTAGAAAATGGTTTGTTCATATAATACATTCACTGTTCAGTGGAGGTCTGACATCATAAGCCTGGCACCCACCTGATAGACAGTTATTATGGCAGCCATTTTGTGCTGCCACTGCCACACTCAGCCTAAATCTCACTGTTCACAAAGGAGAGTGAGAGAAGGGACATTTCTGAGACAATTTAACACAGAGCGGATTACTTCCAAATACCCCAGAGTGAACATTTAACCCCTGTGCCTTTCGTAAAGTGACACAGGGATTTTGACTGACTCAGGGACTTCGTTTCACCTCCCATCGGGGGAGGGAGAGAAAAGAGAGAGAGGGAGAGAGAAGAGAGAGAAGGAGAGACCACTACAGTATAATGTCCTGTAGGCTTGCCCTTGGTTGTACCTCGGCTCCGCCCCCTTCCCCCCCTCCAGACTGCAGCATGTGCGGCTGTCTGCTGGGGCTGACAGAGAGCAGTAAGTAATTACACACAGAGCTAGGCCTAATTACACCACGACGGCTCCCCATGTAACCTGCCAACAGGGTCACTGCTCTTAAAAGTGATGGCATTACAGGACCAGCCACACAGACCAGGCACAGGAGATAAGGAGTTTTAACATTCCATGCTAATGTGTGTACTACTATAGAATGTGTATAGACTATGTTCCTTTTCCTGTCTAAGGAGAAGTAGAGATAAGGTATAGACACCCACATAACCTTCCAATAGAGATGTCTACCACCACCAACCCCTGGTTCTCTAGCCGCCCCTTGCCTGCCGATGGCAGAGTGATACAGTAAACTGGACAAGTTCACACTGAGAGGAGATAATATCTCCATATTGAACACAGGGCCACTTTTACACCTCGCCAGACAGTCCCCCTTCAAACTGACTGTTTCCATGGAAACTTGGCACTTAATGACCAATAACAGAAAACAACCTGAAAAAGAGAGAAAGAGTAGAGAAGGAGAACGAGAGGAGAGAGAGAGAGTAGAGAGAGAGAGAGTAGAGAGAGAGAGAGTAGAGAGAGAGAGTAGAGAGAGAGAGAGAGAGAGAGAGAGAGAGAGTAGAGAGAGAGAGAGAGAGAGAGTAGAGAGAGAGAGAGAGAGAGTAGAGAGAGAGAGAGTAGAGAGAGAGAGTAGAGAGAGAGAGAGAGAGCGAGAGAGAGAGAGAGAGTAGAGAGAGAGAGTAGAAAGAGAGAGAGAGTAGAGAGAGAGAGAGTAGAGAGAGAGAGAGGAGAGAGAGAGAGTAGAAAGAGAGAGAGAGTAGAGAGAGAGAGAGAGTAGAGAGAGAGAGAGAGAGAGAGAGAGTTTTGAGGTTTAACACAAATAGTATTAACACAAATATTGGCACACTGCCTTTTCAGAAATTACACAACGAATGTGTCCTTCTTAAATAAACATACATTAATACATTAAATAAAAAATAATTTACATTCAGCTTATTACATCAACAAAACATTGTTTCCCCTCCTCCACAAAACATACCGCTCCTTCATAAGTCCACTTCTCCTCAAACAATGGGAGGTCTTTTACAGCCGAGAAGAACTTGTAATTCTCTCTTTTACTAATCCTTTAAAAACACATCTTACATCCTTACTATATCCCTTATCTATCTTATTTTTCCTACTCAGAAAAATTGACATTTTAGCTTGACCCAAAATTAAATTAACCAGTTTACATTATCTGTTCTGTTGCTTACTATATTGAAACCCCAAAATAAAAACAGTGTTATTGAAAATCTCCCCTACCGCTGTAAACAAAGACTCTAGTATTTCAAAGAGAGGCTTTATCCTCTCACACTCCATAAAACAGTGAACAATTGTTTCTCTTATATTACAAAAAGGACATCCATCTCTAATATCTGAATTAATGACATACAAAAACATTAACTGCAATGATACCATGCAACACCCTCCATTGCATATCACCAGTCCCCTTTTATAACGGTGGCTTGTACAGTGCTCTCCATGCTGGCTTTACCTTGTAATCAAGGCCCAGTTTTACCCTCCAAGAAGTGTCTTTTCTATTTTTCAATATATCTTTATTTAAAACCTTGACACACCACCTATATAACTCCTTCCCATTCACCTCATCCAAACCCACCTCTTCCAACCCTCTCAAATCCAGTAATAAAGCCTTTCTGTCTGACTCTGGGATATTGGGTGTAATCCCTAGTCTGGGAAATGGGGCATCTTCATCTTGTGCCTTTTTGTAGTAATGGTGATGATAATCCACTCTTCTGCTGACAGAGCCTTCCTGCAACTTTCCAGAAGTTGTCCGACAATCCTTTCCAAACTCACCCCAAATGTTCAGCCACCCGTCCTCTATCCATTAATGTGGGCCCAGCCATGTCCATTAACTCCTTAGGGTGATGGTTTTGCCCTTCACCAGCATCTTGACAAATGTGGAACAGCTTCAGTTGTACAATCCAGTCTTACCCCATACACCAGAGGTTCCTCCAGCAGCCAATGCACTAACTCAGCCTTCGTGCTTCTGAACACCTTTATTATGCTCCAAACCCTAAGAAGGCCTCTGTAAAACAGAGGTTCTCCATCCCTAGAAATCTGGCTACTATCAACCATAAATAAATCCTTGTTTAAATCTAATCCCCCTACCTTCTGTAATACCAGGCCTACCACCCCTCTCCACACCACATTTTTCGGTCCAAAAAGCAACCTTTGAATGAACTGAAACCGGAAAGCAGCAGCCCTACTAGCAAGATGTACCTGTCCCCCCTCCTCTTTTGACAAATACAAAACACTTTGTGGAACACAATGATATTCATCCCCCAAAATATCTACAATAATTGCCTGTAACTTGGCCAGAAGGCCTGACCGTGGCTCTAAACATGACAACCGTGGCTCTAAACATGACAACCGATGCCACAGTGCAGAGGCAACCATATTATTAACAATAATAGTGTGCTCCTTATATGACATACGATATAACAACCAACGCCATCTCCTCATCCTCCTTTCCACCATTTCAACCACCCCATTACAATTTTTGTTCCATTGTCCCCTCATCCCCTAGGTATACTCCAAGGTACTTGAAACCTCCCTTACACCATTCCAACTCCCCTGGCAAAGTCATGGTCCTTCCAAACCATTTCCCAATCTGTAAAGCACAACTTTTTTTCCCTATTTACCTTTGCAGAGGATATTCCCTTAAACCGATCAACTATGAGACTCAAACTATTCACATCTGCTTGATTTTTCACCAAAATAACTACATCATCAGCGTAGGCTAAAGGAGGAATATCCTCTGAAAGGTTCACCCCTTCAATGCAACTTCTAATACTATTTAGTAGTGGCTCTATAGCGATGGCATACAACATTATGGACAACGAACACCCCTGTCTAGTTCCTCTACACACGCACTCAAGCCACCGTTAACTTTCAATACACTTTCAATGTCACCATATATCACCGTGATCATGGCAATAAAACCAGAGCTGAAACCAAAAGCCTCAAAAGTGCACCACAAGTATTGATGTTCAACTCGGTCAAATGCCTTTTCCTGATAGAGACGCCCAGAAAATCCAGAATCAGGGAAATGTTATCACCTATCTGCCTGCCGGGAACACAGCAGGACTGGTCCGTATGATTTGCCCCATCACCTCCCTCAGCCTGCTGGACAAAGCCTTGGACAGGATCTTATAATCAGTGCACATTAAGGCCACCAGCCTCCAGTTCTTCACCTCCATAGGATCACCCTTTTTTGGCAGTAGGGTGAGGACAGCCCTTCTACAGTTTAGCGGTAGTAACACTTCGGTCAAACAATCATTAACTACTGCTAGCCAATCCTCTCCCAACACAGCCCAAAAATACTTTAAAAAGTAAACAGGAAGCCCATCAATGCCCAGTGCCCTTCCATTTTCCATGCCTTGTAATGCAGTGGAAAGCTCCTGCAAAGACCATGGTTGCTCTAGTTCAACCTGAGCTCCTGCAAAGACCATGGTTGATCTAGTTCAACCTGAGCTCCTGCAAAGACGATGTTTGCTCTAGTCCAACCTGAGTTTCTGCAAAGACAATGGTTGCTCTAGTTCAACCTGAGCTCCTGCAAAGACCATGGTTGATCTAGTTCAACCTGAGCTCCTGCAAAGACGATGTTTGCTCTAGTCCAACCTGAGTTTCTGCAAAGACAATGGTTGCTCTAGTTCAACCTGAGCTTCTGCAGCCACCTGTGGGAGCCCATCAAGGAACTGCTGTGTCACTGTTTTATCCTCTTTATACTCACACTTGTAGAGCTCAGCATAGAACTCTACTGCCCTCTTTCTAATTTCACCTGGGCTAGTGAGCTCCTGTCCAACAGCTGATTTGAGGCTATGATTAATTATTCTATGTCCATTATTTTTCTCTAAACCGAAGAAAAATTTGGATGAGGCATCCATTTCAGAGATTCCCTGAAACGTACTTCTCACCAATGCCCCCTGTGCTCTAATACACAGCAGGTCTGCCAATGAGGCTTTTTTCCTCTTGAGTGCCTGAATATGGCCTCGATCTCCTGTGGTCTAAACTAAAGTCAGCAGTTCCACTATTTCAGACTCTAGGGCATTCATTGATCTGGCGATATCTCTGGTGATATTCATCGTGTATTGATTACAGAATTGTTGAATCTGGATTTTTCCTACATCCCACCACTGTTGAAGGGATACAAAACTGTCCTTTTCAGACCTCCACCTCTCCCAGAAAAACTACAACATTTCCTGAAGTGAGGATCACTCAATAAAGTTATATTAAATTGTCTGTATGCACTTTTGCGACAGAGAGGGAGAGAGAGAGAGAGAGAGAGAGAGAGAGAGAGAGAGAGAGAGAATGGGAGTCTGAGAGAGAGTAGAGAGAGAGCGAGAGAGGGAGATCCTGCGGAACAAAAGAAGCAATTTAGTATCGGAGGACAGTGTGAAGCCCGATTATGTTGTCAGTGTAAATGATCATTAATTTCCATCTGTCCAGCTGGGTCAGATTAATGCTGCCTACATACTCGCTGCTGTGAAGACAGAGAGAGGATTTAACTACTTCACTTGGCACCCCCACAACAACCACCAATAACACTGCACCCGGACCGCACCATCCTCCATGTGGGGGGACATGCCTCTCAGTCGGAGTATAACCACCATCAATACTTCCTTTTTCATTAAAGACAGTTTGCACGCTGAGCCCCAGTCAAAATTGTGGAACAGCAGTGCAATAATGCAACCATCAACAATAATCAACATGTGTGTTTGATACGTTTCAGGTTCCATTTGAGTAAACAACACAGTCAACAGGATGTGTTGCTGTGGGTTGTGGAACATTATTTCTCCAATGGTCCCTGCCCATCCTCTCCCATCCACACCTAGAGTCCAGGCTATGGATCAGTCACATGGTAGTAAATAAACTAACCTAATGATTATTGTACAGATGACCTGAGTGAAGCAGCTGCCCCCTGTACCCCCAGAGTAACCCCAACCCAGACTTCTGACACCTCCTATTCAAGTTTAGTGAGCAGAGGAGGATGCTGTGTAATTGTATGGATGAAGGGACGACCAGTTTCCACATAGCTGGGCCCAATAACTCCCAGCAGGACCCAACTGGCTGTCTAGCCACTGAAAGCCAAATATTTGATTGCTCTTAACTCTCTGATCATTTACAACAGCAACCAATTACATATCCATTAATTATGTGAACACAAAGGCTGGTATGAAACAGAGGTGCTCAACAGATCAGGTTCAGTAGTGAAAACATCACAGAACTTTATGACTCAAAACAACAACACGCCTCAATGGTTACTCTCTAACCACAGAATAGAACAAACTGTCTCTAACCAGAATAGAAAGAGGAGTGGGAGGCCCCGGTGCACAACTGCGCAAGAGGACAAGTGCATTAGAGTGTCTAGTTTGAGAAATAGACGCCTCACAAGTCCTCAACTGGCAGCTTCATTAAATAGTACCTGCAAAACACCAGTCTCAACATCAACAGCAAAGACGTGACTCCGGGATGCTGGCCTTCTAGGCAGAGTTGCAAAGAAACAGCCATATCTCAGACTGGCCAATAAAAAGAAAAGATTAAGAAGGGCAAAAGAACACTGGACAGAAGAAATCTGCCTAGAAGGTCAGCATCCCGGAGGCGCCTCTTCACCGTTGACGTTGAGACTGGTGTTTTGCTGGTACTATTTAGTGAAGCTGCCAGTTGAGGACTTGTGAGGTGTCTGTTTCTGAAACTAGACACTCTAATGTATTTGTCCTCGTGCTCAGTGCACCGGGGCCTCCCACTCCTCTTTCTATTCTGGTTAGTGCCAGTTTGTGCTGTTCTGTGAAGGGAATAGTACACAGCGTGGTACTAGATCTTCAGTTTCTTGGCAATTTCTTGCATGGAATAACCTTCATTTCTCAGAACAAGAATAGACTGATGCGTTTCAGAAGAAAGTTCTTTGTTTCTTGCCATTTTGAGCCTGTAATCGAACCCACAAATGCTGATGTTCCAGATACTCAACTAGTCTAAAGAAGGCCAGTTGTATTGCTTCTTTAATCAGAACAACAGTTTTCAGCTGTGTTAACATAATTGCCAAAGGGTTTTCTATTGATCAATTAGCCTTTTAAAATTATAAACTTGGTTTAGCTCACACAACGTGCCATTGGAACACAGGAGTGATGGTTGCTGATAATGGGCCTCTGTCCGCCTATGTACAGTGGGGCAAAAACATATTTAGTCAGCCACCAATTGTGCAAGTTCTCCCACTTAAAAAGATGAGAGAGGCCTGTAATTTTCATCATAGGTACACTTCAACTATGACAGACAAAATGAAATAAAAAAAAATCTAGAAAATCACATTGCAGGATTTTTTATGAATTTATTTGCAAATGATGGTGGAAAATAAGTATTTGGTCACCTACAAAGAAGTAAGATTTCTGGCTCTCACAGACCTGTAACTTCTTCTTTAAGAGGCTCCTCTGTCCTCCACTCGTTACCTGTATTAATGGCACCTGTTTGAACTTGTTATCGGTATAAAAGACACCTGTCCACAATCTCAAGCAGTCACACTCCAAACTCCACTATGGCCAAGACCAAAGAGCTGTCAAAGGACACCAGAAACAAAATTGTAGACCTGCACCAGGATGGGAAGAATGAATCTGCAATAGGTAAGCAGCTTGGTTTGAAGAAATCAACTGTGGGAGCAATTATTAGGAAATGGAAGACATACAAGACCACTGATAATCTCCCTCGATCTGGGGCTCCGCGCAAGATCTCACCCCGTGGGGTCAAAATTATCACAAGAACGGTGAGCAAAAATCCCAGAACCACACGGGGGGACCTAGTGAATGACCTGCAGAGAGCTGGGACCAAAGTAACAAAGCCTACCAACAGTAACACACTACGCCGCCAGGGACTCAAATCCTGCAGTGCCAGATGTGTCCCCCTGCTTAAGCCAGTACATATCCAGGCCCGTCTGAAGTTTGCGAGAGAGCATTTGGATGATCCAGAAGAAGATTGGGAGATTGTCATATGGTCAGATGAAACCAAAATAGAACTTTTTGGTAAAAACTCAACTCGTCGTGTTTGGAGGACAGAGAATGCTGAGTTGCATCCAAAGAACACCATACCTACTGTGAAGCATGGGGGTGGAAACATCATGCTTTGGGGCTGTTTTTCTGCAAAGGGACCAGGACGACTGATCCATGTAAAGGAAAGAATGAATGGGGACATGTATCGTGAGATTTTGAGTGAAAACCTCCTTCCATCAGCAAGGGCATTGAAGATGAAACGTGGCTGGGTCTTTCAGCATGACAGTGATCCCAAACACACCATCCGGGCAACGAAGGAGTGGCTTCGTAAGAAGCATTTCAAGGTCCTGGAGTGGCCTAGCCAGTCTCCAGATCTCAACCCCATAGAAAATCTTTGGAGGGAGTTGAAAGTCTGTGTTGCCCAGCAACAGCCCCAAAACATCACTGCTCTAGAGGAGATCTGCATGGAGGAATGGGCCAAAATACCAGCAACAGTGTGTGAAAACCTTGTGAAGACTTACAGAAAACGTTTGACCTCTGTCATTGCCAACAAAGGGTATATAACAAAGTATTGAGTGAAACTTTTGCTATTGACCAAATACTTATTTTCCACCATAATTTGCAAATAAATTCATTAAAATCCTACAATGTGATTTTTTTAGTTGACGTGTACCTATGATGAAAATCACAGGCCTCTCTCGTCTTTTTAAGTGGGAGAACTTGCACAATTGGTGGCTGACTAAATACTTTTTTTGCCCCACTGTAGATAATCTATAAAAAATCTGCCGTTTCCAGCTACAATAGTCTTTTATGTCTACACTGTATTTCTGATCAATTTTACGTTATTTTAATGGACGAAAAATTAGATTTTCTTTCAACAACAAGGACATTTCTAAGTGACCCCAAACTTTTGAACGGTTGTGTATGTAAATAAGTTAACTTGTTTTTTAACTTGAATAATCAATTTGTAAAGATTCGAAAAACCTGTTTTCGCTTTGTCATTATGGGGTATTGTGTGTAGATTGTGAAGATTTTTTATTTATTTAATCCATTTTAGAATAAGGCTGTAATGTAACAAAACAAAATGTGGAAATAGTCATCTATTTCAGGAATCTGAATACTTTCCCGAAGGCACTGTAGCTGCCTGGTGGCTCCTGGCCCCAACAATTGTACTGAGGACTGTGTGTGGACGCCAACATCCATAAAGAAAACAGGACATTTACAGGAAGTTAGATTTCTATAAAAATAAATAAAAACATACAATTAAAATAAAGTCTGTGATGTGGGTATGCTTTGTTAGTTGCACACTTTCAATTAATTCATCATCCAACGTGAGTGAAAGCATGATGTAAAGAAAGTGTCTGTCATGGATATCTGGTGCCCACAGCCTCATGGTAATAAGGCAACGTGCTAAGAGTATAGAACTGAGTGTGGTATTATTCCAGGCTTTCAGACTCCTTTGTTAGTTTGACAATCCTAAAGGCTGACCAAAACCCTCTAATTTGAGCAGCAATATCTCCAGCCATATTCTTTGAATGGAAAATTCACTGAGTTTAGTAGAGAGACAGACGGGTAGGAAGAACAGTACATTCAAGAAAAGCCCGAAGAGAGGACCTCAATACAAAATGTGTGTGGATTAAATGAAGACAACATGAAAAAGACAGGCCTGTCAATCAGAATTTGTACAACTTATATTTGATGGTGTAACAATCAATGTCTTGAACCACAGCAGCTCTTTGAAAAGCTCCACAAACGCGCCGCTAAACCGGGGATCAATGGTGGGGCATGGTTACTACGTTATGACAGGACACACACACACACACACACACACGGGAGCTGAATAGCTGCTCTCCGCTCGTCAAAATACAACAAAAAAACTGTTAAGTACTTTTCCCTGTAACCAACCACACACATACACACACACAGCATAAGGAAAATGATGATCAGTTGGTAATAGATAGCATGACGCCGACAACGCCAATGTCGGGGGGGGGGGGGGGTTCAATTACCACAGGGGAACGTGTGAAGTAATTTTAAAAAGTAGGTCTAGAAATAATGTTTGTTACATCACGTGTGTGTGTGTGTGCGTGTGCGTGTGTGTGTGTACAACGGCAGTAAAAAATTATCCTCTTATAGCCTACAAGGTTTCTGCTTTAGTGCACAATTTTCTAACGCTACATAAGGCAGACATTTCATAACATACTAATTCTCCAAGCTATACTGCAAGTTTCAATTTCCACTGTACTGAGCCCGTCTCACAAGGTCTGTGTGTCTGAGAGAGACATGAACACTACTACACAACTAGAATTTTTAAAACTTTTTAGCTCCAGCATCAAAAAACTGTTGCACATCTATTTACATAGAATAACACGAATCAAAATCATTCAAAAGCACAAGTCTTCTTTTAAAAAGGGGAACATGAAGGACCAAGGACTACAGCACAACAACTAACTAAGTGTTATGAAGAACACAGAATGAATTATAGCCTGAGATGGCAGTAATGTGATGAAAGTAACATTAATGTATGTACAGAGTTGACCTAAACCCTATTATAAACTGTGTGGTTCGAGCGCTGAATTCTGATTGGCTGACAGCCGTTGTATATCAGACCGTATACCACGGGTAAGACAAAACATTTATTTTTACTGCTCTAATTACGTTGGTAACCAGTTTATAATTGCAATGAGGTACCTCAGGGGTTTGTGATATATGGCCAATATACCCTAGCTAAGGGCTGTATGCAGGCCCTCCGCGTTGCGTCGTGCTTAAGAACAGCCCTTAGCCGTGGTATATTGGCCATATATCACACCCTTTCGGGCCTTATTGCTTAAGTTGACAACTCACCCAGCAAGTCAAAGCCAATTTAAAGCTGTTCACTGGTTATTTAAACACTGCAGAGACTCTATATATTTAAACACATGCCTTTTGGAGGCACACTCAGTACCGGTAATCCCTCTATATAGCCTCGTTATTGTTATTTTATTGTGTTACTTTTTTAATTTTTTCTTTAGTTTATTTAGTCAATATTTAACCCTATTTTCTTAAAAACTGCATTGTTGGTTAAGGGCTTGTAAGTAAGCATTTCACAGTAAGTTCTACACCTGCTGTATTTGGCGCATGTGACAAATAAAATGCTATTTGATTTGACACCACATCTTAACATTAAAGGTCCAATGCAGCTGATTTCAATATCAAATCAGTTCTGGGTAACAATATGTACCTTAATGTGATTGTTTTTATAACAATTGTAAAATAAAATACAAATAGCATCATAGCAAAGAGCAATTTCTCAAGCAACATTTTTTCTAGGACAGTCTGGGAAAGGTCTGAGTGGGGAGGCGAAAACTGAAAATCACCTATTATTGGCAGAGAGGTTTGGAACTTGCATTCTTAATTAATAGTCTATTAACTAATTTACATCTGGTGATGTCACCAGGCAGGCCTAAATTCCATCTCACCAAACAGGCTGAAATTTCAGGCGGTCTTTTCAAACAGTTCTAACACTAAAATGATCATAATTTTCACAATTTCACAGAATTATTCCAACCTTATAGTGTGGAAATATATATAAAACACAGGAAAATCACTGAGCCTTTAAAGTCACACACTTGCAAGTGACTAAAAGCATTGCAAACAAAAAAAGAAAGACAGACCTTAAGGGGTGTGTGCGTCTCATTTTGACTGGTTTGGATGGTAGTCCAAGTGCAGCTGTGGCTAGCCTCCAGGGATCTGTAATGTTAAATTCCACTGAATGTAACATTACAGATCCCTGGAGGCTAGCCACAGCTTACATCATGAGCAAGATGGTCTTCCTCCAAACTCACCCACCTACACTGCCCAAATAATGCACATCACAATGCAGTCCCACACACACACACACACACACACACACACACACACACACACACACACACACACACACACACACACACACACACACACACACACACACACACACACACACATACAGAGATGCATATTACATTATACAGCTCAATCAGTGCTCAGTTGTCTATGTTTATACACCTCTTTTCATTGTTAAATCCCATCCAATGCAAACAGCTTTATCCCTTAACTGGGCAGTGCAGTCATTTTTATCTGGAGCAACAGTGCGTGTACATAAACACATAAACACACACACACACACACACACACACACACACACACACACACACACACACACACACACACACACACACACACACACACACACACACACACACACACACACACACACACAGAGAGGCACAATGTACAAACACACACACAGAGGCACAATGCTCAAACACACACTAAGCAGTTCAGGTCGGTACAGCTGAATAATTCATATAAGGAGAATTTAAGAACACTACACTGTAGGCTTCATTACAGACAGACCCAGTCACATGGTACATCGGCTACAGCCCTAAAGCATGGTACACGCACAGCCTTTTCCTCTAACCAACATGGGTGTTTGAGGAATCATACTAACCACACTAACCGTACTATTTGTGACGTGAATTGAGTATATAATACATGCTTATTGGTCATAGTATGGACATAGAGTGGCAAGAAAAAGTATGTGAACCCTTTGGAATAACCTGCATTTCTGCATAAATTGGTCATCAAATTTGATCTGATGTTTATCTAAGTCACAACAATAGAGAGTGTGCTTAAACTAATAACACACACGTTTTTGTATTTTTCTTGTCTATATTGGATATATATATATATCTATATTGGTTTTTTACGATTGCTTACACACTAAAATTGAACTTTTCCCACAAGTAGTAAAACCTTACACTCAAGGAGCAAAACACAAGGCTAGATTTGCACAACTGTAAGCACATTGTCAGCTTCACACTATTTGCAAAACATTACACACAGTGATTTGCAAAACACTAAACACACTTGTATACATCAGACACAGAAGTATATCATGATGTCACTTCCCTGCAATTCCAAAGCACTGACTGTCAGATTACCACACCTATGAGCCAATCTGTTAAACACAGCCATCAGGTGCACAAACACATGACTGCTAAATTGTAGACACACCAATCAGGTTTAAGCACTATAAAAATGCAGCAGGTAGGTTCACCTGCCTTCAACCAAAGGAGTCAGAAGAAGAGTGAGGGTGAGAGGAGGAGTACACAGAGGAGGAGTACACAGAGGAGGAGAAGGAGGTAGAGGAAGAGGCCGAGCCAGAGCCAGAGGTCGAGGAAGACCTGAAGCAGGAGGAGAACGTGCACAAAGAAGAAGAGGACCAAACTTATCATATGACATTCGTGCAACACTAGTGGACCATGTTGTGAACCACGGATTGACGCTGAGGGAGGCTGGACTGAGTCTTTTCGACAGGAAAACAGGTAAAAGATCTGTCTATAGTTATAGTAATCAGCCTCTTATTGTATGTACCATATCAGCACTTGTGATACCCCTTCCTGTGACATTGTACAGTAAGTTACATGTATTATTCTCTACATAGGATTGAGGGTCGGGAACGACAAGGAGGAAGGGGACCCATATTCATGCAAGAACAAGAGGGAGAGATAATAAACATGGTTTTGGCCAATAATGCTATCAGCCTCAGAGAACTACAAGCCAACATTATCGGTGACCATGGCATTTTCAATAATGTCCATCAGGTCTCTCAGTCAACACTGGCACACATCCTGAAAAGACATCAGGTTCAAATGAAACAACTTTATCGAGTGCCTTTTGAGCGGAATTCAGAGAGGGTCAAACGGCTGCGGCATGAGTATGTGGAGGTTTGTAATTGTTCACTTTAGCACTGTGATGTTGCATACTGCACACATTACTTTTTTACATTGACTGTATACTAGACCTATCCTGAACTACACAATCTTGTCTTTCACTGTATTTCAGGGAGTTTTGCAGATGGATGCTGAGGAAATCCTGCATGAATTCATATATATTGATGAGGCAGGGTACAACCTCACAAAAGCAAGAAGGAGAGGCAGAAATATCATTGGCCACAGGGCTATAATCAATGTCCCAGGGCAACTTGGGGGTAACCTCACCCTTTGCGCTGCCATTTCACAGCATGAGGTTGTCCTCCGTCATGCCAAAATGGGCCCTTACAACACCTCACATTCTCACATTTTTGGACCGATTGCACCACATCGTCACAGCAGGTAATGAAATGCACCAGATGCAATACACGGTCATCTGGGACAATCTGTCATTCCACCTCTCTGCTTTGGTCCAGAACTGGTTTCAACACCATCCATAGTTGACAGTACTATACCTTCCACCATACTCTCCGTTTCTAAACCCTATCGAAGAGATTTGCTCTGCATGGCAGTGGAAGGTTTACGATCTCCAGCCCCAGGCTCAGGTACCCCTCATTCAGGCCAGGAAGGTTTACGATCTCCAGCCCCAGGCTCAGGTACCCCTCATTCAGGCCAGGAAGGTTTACGATCTCCAGCCCCAGGCTCAGGTACCCCTCATTCAGGCCAGGAAGGTTTACGATCTCCAGCCCCAGGCTCAGGTACCCCTCATTCAGGCCAGGAGGGTTTACGATCTCCAGCCCCAGGCTCAGGTACCCCTCATTCAGGCCAGGAAGGTTTACGATCTCCAGCCCCAGGCTCAGGTACCCCTCATTCAGGCCAGGAGGGTTTACGATCTCCAGCCCCAGGCTCAGGTACCCCTCATTCAGGCCATGGAGGACGCCTGTGACCAAGTCGACGCCGCAGCTGTGCAAAGATAGATTCGACATTCAAGACTGTTCTTCCCGCGTTGTCTTGCTAATGACGATATTGCTTGTGATGTTGTTGAAATTCTCTGGCCAGATCCAGCTAGGCGAAGAGATAATGTATAGTATGTTTACTGTAGTATTTTCTGTACAATATTGTCCATTGTTTTCAGATTATTTTCTATGTTTGTTGTTGTTTACTGTAATTGTAACCTGTACTGGATATAGTATTTTACGTTTGTCTGTTTGCTGAGCTAACAGTGTTATGCACACTACTGTGGTAGCATGACAACTGGGACATGTTATGTTGTGATTCTCCATGTTGACATGAGAAATAAATGATATTTTCCTCAGTCTGCAGCATTGGTCTTGTGTAGTGTTTGTATAGTTGCACTTTCTGTGTACTTCATTTTACAGTACTCTAATCACTGACAATTAGACTTGCTAAAAATGTTTTAGGTTAGCAACAGCAGTGTAACTGGTTCAAAAAGATTGAAGTCATATGAAATGTGTGTGTTTCGTTTGGTAACAAAATATTATTTTTATGAAGTCGTGTATAGTTTTGACAAGTGTTCCATTTTTGCAAATTATCTAAAGTGTTGTGCTACTTTGGTGTAGGGTTGTGCTAATTGTGTGTAGTGTTTTGACAAACCGGGCCCTGTTTTCAAAATTGTGCTTAAACAATTGAGAAACTGTAAACATTCACAGTGTAAGTATGTGAACCCCTAGGCTAATGACAAAAACTAATTGGAGTCAGGAGTCAGCTAACCTGGAGTCCAATCAATGAGAAGAGATCAGAGATGTTGGTTGGAGCTGCCCTGCCCTATATAAAACACTCACAAAAGTTGAGTTTGCTATTCACATGAACCATGCCTCAAACAAAAGAGCTCTCAAGACCCAAGATTAAGAATTGTTGACTTGCATAAAAGGGTTACAAAAGTTTCTCTAAAAGCCTTTATGTTCATCAGTCCACGGTGAGACAAATTGTCTATAAATGGAGAAAGTTCAGCACTGTTGCTACTCTCCCTAGGAGTGGCCATCCTGTAAAGATGACTCCAAGAGCATGGCACAGAATGCTCAATGAGGTTAAGAAGAATCCTAGAGTGTCAGCTAAAGACTTATAGAAATCTCTGGAACATGCTAACATCTCTGACGAGTCTATGATACGTAAAACACTAAACAAGAATGTTGTTCATGGGAGGACACCACGGAACAAGCCTCTGCTGTCCAAAAAAAACATTGCTGCATGTCTGAAGTTTGCAAAAGTGCACCTGGATGTTCCACAGAGCTACCTGCAAAATATTCTGTGAACAGATGAAACTACAGTTGAGTTGTTTGGAAGGAACACACAACACTGTGTGGAGAAAAAAAAGGCACAGCACACCAACATCAAAATCGCAATTGTAAAGTATGGTGGAGGGAGCATCCTGGTTTGGGGCTGCTTTGCTGCCTCAGGGCCTGGACAGCTTGCTATCATCGATGGAAAAATAAATTACCAATTTATCAAGACATTTTGCAGGGGAATGCTATCTGTCCACTAATTGAAGCTCAACAGAAGTTGGGTGATACAACAGCACAAAATGACCCAAAACACAGAAATAAATCAACAACAGAATGGCTTCAACAGAATAAAATACTCCTTCTGGAGTGGCCCAGTCAGAATCCTGACCTCAACCCAATAGAGATGCTGTGGCATGACCACATCATCTCTCAAGAGAGCAGTTCACACCAGACATCCAAAGAAAATTGCTGAACTGAACAGTTTTGTAAAGAGGAATGGTCCAAAATTCCTCCTGACTGTTGTGCAGGTTTGATTTGCAACTACAGAAACCGTTAGGTTGAGGTTATTGCTGCCAAAGGAGGGACAACCAGTTATTAAATCCAAGGGTTCACATACTTTTCCCACCCTGCACTGTAAATGTTTACACGGTGTGTTCAATAAAGACATGACAACGTATAATTGTTTGTGTGTTATTAGTTTAAGCAGACTGTGTTAGTCTGCTGTTGTAACCAAAATGAAGATCAGATCAAATGTTATGACCAATTTATGCAGAAATCCAGGTATTTCCAAAGGGTTCACATACTTTTTCTTGCCATTGTAGTTAGAATGCCAAAGATTCCTAGATGTTGTACTAAATTTGCCAAAATATGAAGTATACATGCAGAGGACACTATTTACGTACTTTAGGGCCCATAATGCAGTTCTTCAGGAAATGGGTGTTGGCTTCACATTGTTCTCAGATTTGAAGAAAATGGCGGAAAATATGCAGCCGAAGTACAACGAGAGCAGATACAAATTCATTGCTTTAACTAATTATGACAAATGTTAAGAAAATGTTGAGCAATGTAATAAAGTAATGACTTTTCAAATAAGTTACCTTACAAGTGGTGTTGGCTGACAATTTGTTAACTACGCTGTCCTTACAAACCACATAGCATATCATTACAACAGTATGTACCGGTATGTTAGCTGGCTACCTAATGTCAGTTGGCTACTTATACATCAAACTTCCCAGTATATTAATTATAGGCTATCTAACTAACTACCCAACATTTATTGACATGATTATTCCCGTCATACTTAGCTACAGTAAATGGTATAGTCATGCGTTCTCAATGGACATTAGGATGCTTTCGTAAATTCGCTCTGGCTGTCTACTCCGATTTCAGAGGACTCTCATCTGAGTGTACCAGAGTGCAGAATAAGGAATTTCGCCTAGGGCGAGTAAAAGGGTCAGAGTGGTCTCATTTGTGTCTGGAAGTAGCTAGCAAGCTAGCTAACATTAGCTTGGGTGCTTGACTGTGTTGTAAAGTCAGAACGCTCAAATCAACCCTACTCCTCGGCCCGAGTGTCCAGTGTGCGCTCCGAGAGCGAAATGCTCTGAATTTACAAACGGACAATATCACAACGCTCTGAATTTACGAGTGCACCCTGGCACTCCAGATTGAATTTAAGAACACACCCAAAATGTCGTAAAATGTCAAATGTCTATCTAGTAATCTGTTATGCTAACTAGCTAGCAAGAGGTTTTATAGCAACAGCATCAACTTCCGGTAGACAGGCAAAGAGCTAGTACACTCAATTGAAAGGATAATGTTTGTTTACAGTATACTGAAATGAACTAATAGTATGTAGTATATACTCATTAAGTATGTAGTATAGAGTATGTTAGTATTGGTATTCGAACACAGTAATTGTCTCTAGAACATACTGTAACTCTCTTCCTGAGCCTGACACTAATGCTAAGAAAGGAAATAATTGTGAGACAGTGAATTCTAAAAAGGCCATTTCTAAAGATTACATTTAAAGATTTGACAGTTTATCCCCTGCCTTATCATACCAGCTCTGTAGAGTGTAGTCTAATCTAAGTGTTTGCTGTCTGCTGTCTGCTGTGTGTGTGTGTGCGTGTGCGTGTGCGTGTGCGTGCGCGTGTGCGTGTGCGTGTGTGTGTGTGTGTGTGTGTGCGTGTGCGTGTGCGTGTGTGTGTGTGTGTGTGTGTGTTTGACTGATAGCTGTGTGTTTGTGTGTGTGTGTGTTGAGTGTACTTTTTACAGACACAAACTAATGTCTCCTGGGACTACTCTTCTGTAGAGGAAACTGGAAGAGAGGTAGTCAACGAGAGGAGAGGCTGAATTAATTACAAATAAATGTGTTTACTCAATAGCTGTCATGGAAGAGTAAAGTCGGTAGAATGCAAAGGAAGGAGAATAATAACTACTAAAGTTCGCCTATATCTACAGATAGAGACCCAAACTCCTCTCCTACTTCAAATACAGACACAGTCAGCATTAAAACCATTAGAGTAGATAATCACAACCATCTCAACCATCATCACCATCATATCTTCTTCTTCATCATCATCATCATCACCATCATATCTTATTCTTCCTCGTCATCATCACCATCATATCTTATTCTTCATCATCATCATCACATGTTCTTCTTCATCATCATCATCATCATCACCATAATATATTCATCATCATCATATGTTCTTCATCATCATCATCATATATTCTTTGTCATCATCATATATTCTTCTTCATCATCATAATTTGTTCTTCTTCATCATCACCATCATATGTTCTTCTACTTCATCATGATCTTTTCACCTTCATCATCCTCATCTACATGATCACTTTCCTCACGCAGCAGAATCACTCCGCCAGGGGAAATTGAAGTTTTCCAGATGAATAATGACAATCTGAAATTAAAGGAGTTTAATAAGACAGGGTGAAAATGTGAAACGGAGAGATAGGAAGTAAAAGGAAATGCATCATGTACCCCAAAAATCAGAGTGGGCACAGAGTATGTGAGGATGACTGGGGGATGGTCCGGAGAGGGGTTAAGCCCCCCCTACATGAAGTTGGAGAACATATACATATATTTTTTGAACACTTGAAACAGCTTTTTCCTGCAGTATAGAGTTCTAATTCTATGTAAAAAAAATATGCATCTCTGCTAAAATTGGGTTAAAAGATTGAAAGAAATTAGTCTTATTATTTTCTAAAGTCTACCAACCTTACCAGAAGGCATGCCAGCCAAGATAGTTAGACAAGCTAAATATTCTAATTGAATTGACAGCCTGAAATGCCTTCTTGGTAGGTACAGTAGTTATGAGGTTGGGAGATTGGGAACGTATCTGGGCTAGCTAAAGCCAACTTCATGCAATTGCTAGGTGGCTAGTAAATATATATATATATTTTTAACAGGACCAATATAAGGGGGCACGTGGCCCCTGTGCCCTCTATGGGCATGATGCCTCTATACACACACATCATGTATGATGGTATATCTATGTCGATGTACTTCTACTGCATAGACCGATATGGGTGTACATAGTGTCAGCACTAATCAATGTGTGTGTGTGCGTGTGTCGATGACACTATTCTCTAATCAAAGACAATGGGATAGCCTCTGTTACAAAACTGAAATGGAAATAAAAATATGATACCTGCACTTTCACAAACACATGATAACTGCACCTTACCTGCAATGGAGACTACTGACTGCAAACAGGTCCTGAATATATCTACCTGTTTTTGAAGGTTTTATGTTTTCTCACTGAAGGATAGCGATTCGGAACAGGGCAATACTCCATCTGTTGATTTAAATATGAATGGGGCCTGTGAGTCTGGGGTGCGTGGAGCTGCAGAGATGTGAAATTGAGGATGGTATGCAGAGCGGACCGACACGCAGGGTTAATTCACCCTGCCTTTGATGTCTGTCTGTGTGTGAAATGAGCTGGGTGGTCTGGACATCTCACAAAACACACTCTCTCTCTCTCTCTCTCTCTCTCTCTCTCTCTCTCTCTCTCAGTACTTATTGATGAAATACTAAAAATCCTAACACACAGATGCACATTCACATAAATGAAACTATACTACCAACAGCATATCAGCATATAATTCATAGCCTACAATCACTTGGCACAAACATGCACACATGACACTGAGGGCTAATCCTACTACAGGCTGAGAAGACAGTCAAATTACTGCCTTTTCACATTGTCTTCATTCGCTGATTTACTGTTCGCAATATTCATGGTGGTATATGGCCAATATACCACGGCTAGCAGTTCTTATGCACGACTCAACGCGGCGTGCCTGGATACAGCCCTTAGCCGTGGTATATTGGTCATATTGGTCATATACCACAAAACCCCAAGGTGCCTTTTTGCTATTATAAACTGGTTACCAACGTAACTAGAGCAGTAAAAAAATATACCCGTGGTATATGGCCTGATACACCACGGCTGTCAGCCAATCAAAATTCAGGGCTCGAACCACCCAGTTTATAAATGTGAATGCTGTTCTCTATTTTTATCGTTGTATATCTTAAACACCACCTCTCTCTGATATTTTGTCCTTTGTCCACTAATTCTATTAATTCAGCCAAAAAAATAATAAGCTGTGTGATGGTGAAGGTTAAAGAGTCTTGGGTTAGATGAGTTCATCGCTGACAAGTCTTTGTTCTGTTCTACTGTTCGTCAGGTGTTGATTTATCCTGTGACACAGATGTGACACAAGTTAACCATGCGATGACAGTGACATGAGAAGCCAATCCCCACATGTCATATCATCAACATAACATGGAGGGAGGTCCACCTGTACTATTAACCCTAGTCTGCTAACACATATAATGTTTCCAGGAAAAGCTGGGTTGACATACAAGACCAGACAAGTTCTTAACTCATAATAACAGAATCAAATGTATGCATTTAGTAGTGTATGTGTTTGTTGTGTGGTTGTTTGTAGTGAGGATGTGTGCTTAGTTGTGGTGTTTATACGGGTTGCATGTGTGTTTTTCCTGTGTGGTCGTGGTGATGTGTGTATGTAAGTGTGTGTGTAATGCAGCGATTGTAATGCCAGAGCACAAATCCCATCAAACAACAGAACCCTGGGAATAGGGCCAGAGGCAGAAATGAGAATGGGTCCAGCTTGGGGCCAGAGAGGAGAGGAGAGGAGAGGAGAGGAGAGGAGAGGAGAGGAGAGGAGAGGAGAGGAGAGGAGAGGAGAGGAGAGGAGAGGAGAGGAGAGGAGAGGAGAGGAGAGGAGAGGAGAGGGAAACTCACTCTATTAAATTAATCAAAACAGGAACATTTTATATTTGGCTAGAAATTCAAAAGGAAATGATCTTAACAGAGAAAAATGTCCTCCTCTGTGCTACCTATATCCTCCCACTAGAATCCCCATACTTTAAGGAAGACAGCTTCTCCATCCTGGAGGGGGAAATCAATCATTTCCAGGCCTACGGACATGTACTAGTCTGTGGCGACCTAAATGCCAGAACTGGACAAGAACCTGACACCCTCAGCACACAGGGGGACAAACACGTGCCTGGAGGTGACAGCATCCCCCCCCCCAGGCACAACTACAACGACATAACCAACAAAAATGGATCACAACTCCTGCAGCTCTGTCGCACGCTGGGTATGTACATAGTCAATGGTAGGCTTCGAGGGAACTCCTGTGGTAGGTACACCTATAACTCATCTCTTGGCAGTAGTACTGTAGACTTTTTCACTGACCTCAACCCAGAGTCTCTCAGAGCGTTCACAGTCAGCCCACTGACACCATTATCAGATCACAGCAGTCTACTTGTAAAAGGCAAAACTCAATCATGAGGCATCAACTCTCTCCACCTGCCCGTTACTCTCGGGGTGAAAACCTCAGGTACGGCTGACTGAGATCCCCAGACGTTCCATGAATGCCCTCCAGACCCTCGACGTGAACTGGGGACCCCGATCAGACACTATATCCTCAGGCACCCCGTAGTGCTGGAAGACGTGAGTAAACAGGGCCTCCGCAGTTTGTAGGGCCTTAGGGAGACCGGGCAAAGGGAGGAGACGACAGGACTTAGAGAAACAATCCACAATTACTAGGATAGTGTTACCCTGTGAAGGTGAAGATCGGTTATGAAATCCACCGACAGGTGCGACCAAGGCCGTTGTGGAACGGGTAAGGGTTGTAACTTACCTCTGGGCAGGTGCCTAGGATCCTTACACTGGGCAGGAGGACACATAAACCCTCACGTCCTTAGCCGAAGTGGGCCACCAGTATTTCCCACTAAGACAGAGCACCGTCCGACCGATCCCAGGATGACCAGAGGAGGGTGCCCAATAGATCGTGTGTGCCCAATAGATCAGCCGGTCGCGGACAGCGGACGGAACGTACATACACCCAGCTGGACACTGGAGGGGAGCAGGCTCTGCACGTGACGCCCGCTCAATGTCCGCGTCCAGCTCCCACACTACCGGCACCACCAGGCAAGAGGCGGGGAGTATGGCAGTGGGATCCAAGTGGGATCCATGGGCCGTTCATCTGTGTCATAGAGCCAGGACAATTCGTCTGCCTTAACGTTCTGGGAGCCTGGTCTGTAGGAAAGGGTAAACACAAAACGGGTGAAAAACATGGCCCACCTTGCCTGGCGAGGGTTCAGTCTCCTCGTCGCCCGGATGTACTCCAGATTCCGGTGGTCTGTCCAGATGAGAAAAGGGTGTCTAGCCCCCTCAAGCCAATGTCTCCACGCCTTCAAGGCTTTGACGACAGCCAACAGCTCCCAGTCCCCCACATCATAGTTCCTCTCCGCCGGGCTGAGCTTCTTCGAGAAGAAGGCATAGGGGCGGAGCTTCGGTGGCGTACCCGAGTGCTGAGAGAGCACAGCTCCTATCCCAGCCTCGGACGCATCCACCTCCACTATGAACGCCAAAGAGGGATCCGGATGAGCCAGCACGGGAGCCAAGGTAAACAGAGCCCTCAGGTGACTAAAATCCCTGTCCGCCTCATCTTACCACTGCAAGCACATCAGTCCCCCCTTCAGTGAGGTAATGGGAGCCGCTACCTGACCAAAACCCCGGATAAACCTCCGGTAGTAGTTGGCAAACCCTAAGAATCGCTGCACCTCCTTTACCATGGTGGGAGTCGGCCAATTACGTACGGCTGCAATGCGGTCACTCTCCATCTCTCCATCTCCACCGCTGACGTGGAAATGAGACGGACTGTTGGAAGAACAGGCATTTCTCAGCCCTGACATACAGGTCATGCTCCAACAGGCAACCAAGCACTCTGTGCACCAGGGACACATGCTCGGCGTGTGTAGCGGAGTATATCAAAATGTCATCAATATACACCACCACACCCTGCCCATGCAGGTCCCTGAAAATGTAATCTACAAAAGCATGGAAGACTGATGGAGCATTCATCAACCCGTACGGCATGACGCGTAGTGCCCAGAGGTGGTACTGAAAGCCATCTTCCATAGCCTCCGTCTCCACCTGTGAGAGGGGATACATGTGACTCATGGGAATTGCAGAGTCTACCAGGAGATCTATCGCACAATCGCCCCGTCGATGAGGTGGTAATTGAGTCGCCTTCTTTTTGGAGATGGCGAGAGCCAAATCGGCATATTCAGGGGGAATGCACACGGTGGAGACCTGGTCTGGACTCTCCACCATAGTAGCACCAACGGAAACCCCTAAACACCTACCTGAGCACTCTCGCGACCACCCCGTGAGAGCCCTCTGTCGCCAAGAAACAGTGGGGTTATGACAAGCTAACCAGGGTAGGCCCAGCACCACAGGAAACGCAGGAGAGTCAATAAGGAAGAGACTAATTCTCTCCATATGACCCCCCTGCGTCACCATGCCCAAAGGAGAGGTCACCTCCCTAATCAACCCTGACCCTAATGGTTGACTATCTAAGGGGTGAACGGGGAAAGGAACATCCATGGGAAAAATGGGGATCCCTAAACTATCGGCTAATGTTCTATCAATGAAATTCCCAGCCGTGCCTGAATCGACGAGCGCCTTATGCTGGGAATGCGTGGAAAACTCAGGGAAAGTGACAGATACAAACATATGTGCAACAGGGGACTCTGGGTGAGAATGGTGCCAGCTCACCTGGGGTGACGCCAGAGCGCCCTGCCTGCTGCCTCGATTCCCAGAGGAACCCACCCAGCACCGACCGGCAGTGTGACCTCTGTGGCCACAGATAGTGCACGAGCGGGAACCCCCTCCGGTCTCCCTGCGCACCGCCCCTCCCAGTTCCATGGATATAGGAGAGGGGGTGCGGGAGGATGGAACCACCAGACCCCGATCTGAACGTCCACGAGTAGCCAGCAGGTTGTCCAGCTGGATGGACAGGTCCACTAGCTGGTCAAATGTGAGGGTGGTGTCTTTGCAGGCCAGCAACGGACGTCCTCGCGCAGACTGCAATGGTAATGATCGATCAGGGCCAGCAGCCAGGGTCTTAAACTCTAGTGTGAACTCCTGGGCGCTCGTCTCCTGCCTCAGATGGTAGAGCCACTCACCTCAACCTGGTCCAATGCCGCATTTCCCTCTCCCCACACGCCGTTGGCTCACTCCAGGGCTTTCCCGGTGAGGCACGAGACGAGGGCGGACACCCTCTCTCGATCCGATGGAGCGGTATAAACCCTCGGCAGTAGAAACCCTCGGCAGCCCTCAGCCTCTCCATTGTACTCCTGGGGCAGGGAGAGACGAATCCCACTGGAACCAGATGGAAACGGAGCGCTTGGGGGAGACCCCGGTTGTGCTGGTGGAGGCACTGGAAGAACTCCCTGTCTCTCCCAGCGGTCCATAGTCTGGACAACACGGTCAATGGCGATGCCAAGATGGTGGAGCATTGTTGCATGCTCCTGGATGCGCTCCTCCACCTCTATGGCCGGGGTACCTTGTCCTGCTGACTCCATATCGGTCGGTGATTCTGTAATGTGGTGCATGCTAGTGGCAGGGAAGTCAGGCACAGGAGAACGAACTTGGTATAAACGGTGTATTTAATGAAAGCTCACAAACTCCAAAAACCAACATACACAAAATAAAGAAAAGTGGGTAAATAAAACCCGTCGCACACCAAAACAGACATAGCACCTATACATAGAACGAACAATCACCGACAAAGATATGAGGTAAAACAGAGGGTTAAATACACAACATGTAATGATGGGATTGAAACCAGGTGTGATGTGAGACAAGACAAAACCGAGGGAAAAATAAAAATGATTCAGTGATGGCTAGAAGGTCGGTGACGTCGACCGCCGAACATCGCCCGAACAAGGAGAGGGACCAACATCGGCAGAAGTCGTGACAGATACATTAGGCATATTGAGCAGGGCTGGAGGCTCTACAGTGAAATAAGACACAAATTACTAACAAAAACAGCCATAGACAAGGCATATTGACATTAGGGAGAGGCATATGTAGCCGAGTGATCATAGGATCCAGTGAGTAGCTAGGCGAGCTGGAGGCACAGCAATTCAGACAGCTAGCAGGCCGGGGCTAGCAGCTGGCTAGCAGATGGGCCTCAGGGTGTTGTCGCTATGGGAGAGCCTGCAATGGGAGAGCCCCCTCAGACGGTTACATTGGCAGACCAATCATAATGGATTGGTGGGGCTCCGTGTCGGGAGCAAAGGGTCCTGGCCAATTGGCCTGGAATTATGGAATAATCTGATGGATTTCCTCGGCTAGCTGGGAGATGGGACTACCTCGAGGCTAGCTCCAGGCTAACTGGTGCTTGCTTCGGGACAGAGACGTTAGACAGGAGTAGCCACTGGGATAGCAGCTAGCTAACTGCGATGATCCGGAGTACAGTTTCAGAGCCTGGCCGGAGTTAACCGGGCTGAGGCTGGCAGATGTCTGAGTTAACGATGATGACCGGAATCTCCAATTACATTGAATGAACTACAGGACTACAGGACAAAATACAAACCCTCCAATCCAAAAAGACCTGTGGTGTTGATGGTATCCACAATGAAATATACAGACAACAAAACTCTTTAACATCATCCTTAGTTCTGGCATCTTCCCCAATATTTGGAACCAAAGACTGATGACCCCAATCCAAAACAGTGGAGACAAGTTTGACCTCAATAACTACAGTGGAATATGCGTCAATGTATTCATCTGGTTCAGGTACAAACATCCGGCGCCGACAGAGATGGCCGCCTCGCTTCGCGTTCCTAGGAAACTATGCAGTATTTTTTTTTTTTACGTATTATTTCTTACATTGGTACCCCAGGTAATCTTAGCTTTCATTACACACAGTCGGGAAGAACTGCTGAATATAAGAGCAACGTCAACTCACCATCAGTACGACCAGGAATATGACATTTGCGAAGCGGATCCTGTGTTCTGCCTTCCACCCAGGACAACGGAATGGATCCCAGCCTGCGACCCAAACAACAACGTTGTAAAATAGGCAAATGAAGCGGTCTTCTGGTCAGGCTCCGGAGACGGGCACATCGCGCACCACTCCCTAGCATACTACTCGCCAATGTCCAGTCTCTTGACAACAAGGTTGATGAAATCCGAGCAAGGGTAGCATTCCAGAGAGACATCAGAGACTGTAACGTTCATTGCTTCACGGAAACATGGCTCACTCGAGAGACGCTAACGGAATCGGTGCAGCCAGCTGGTTTCTTCACGCATCGCGCCGACAGAAACAAACATCTTTCTGGTAAGAAGAGGGGCGGGGGCGTATGCCTTATGATTAACGAGACGTGGTGTGATCACAGCAACATACAGGAACTCAAGTCCTTGTGTTCACCTGATTTAGAATTCCTCACAATCAAATGTTGACCGCATTATCTACCAAGGGAATTCTCTTCGATTATAATCACAGCCGTATATATTCCCCCCCAAGCAGACACATCGATGGCCCTGAACAAACTTTATTTGACTCTTTGCAAACTGGAAACCACATATCCTGAGGCTGCATTCATTGTAGCTGGGGATTTTAACAAGGCTAATCTGAAAACAAGACTCCCTAAATTGTATCAGCATATCGATTGCGCAACCAGGGCTGGTAAAACCTTGGAACATTGCCATTCTAACTTCCGCGACGCATATAAGGCCCTCCCCCGCCCTCCTTTCGGAAAAGCTGACCACGACTCCATTTTGTTGCTCCCTGCCTACAGACAGAAACTAAAACAAGAAGCTCCCGCGCTCAGGTCTGTTCAACGCTGGTCCGATCAATCTGATTCCACGCTTCAAGACTGATTCGATCACGTGGATTGGGATATGTTCTGCATTACTTCCAACAACAACATTGACGAATACGCTGATTCGGTGAGCGAGTTCATTAGAAAGTGCATTGATGATGTCGTTCCCAAAGCAACGATTAAAACATTCCCAAACCAGAAACCGTGGATTGATGGCAGCATTCGCGTGAAACTGAAAGCGTGAACCACTGCTTTTAACCAGGGCAAGGTGACCGGAAACATGACCGAATACAAACAGCGTAGCTATTCCCTCCGTAAGGCAATCAAACAAGCTAAGCGCCAGTATAGAGACAAAGTAGAGTCACAATTCAACGGCTCAGACACAAGAGGTATGTGGCAGGGTCTACAGTCAATCATGGGTCTACAGGGTCTACAGAAAACCAGCCCCGTCACGGACCAGGATGTCTTGCTCCCAGGCAGACTAAATAACTTTTTTGCCCGCTTTGAGGACAATACAGTGCCACTGACATGGCCCGCAACCAAAACCTGCAGACTCTCCTTCACTGCAGCCAACGTGAGTAAAACGTTTAAACGTGTTAACCCTCGCAAGGCTGCAGGCCCAGATGGCATCCCAAGCCGCGTCCTCAGAGCATGCGCAGACCAGCTGGCTGGTGTGTTTACGGACATATTAAATCAATTCTTATCCCAGTCTGCTGTTCCCACATGCTTCAAGAGGGCCACCATTGCCCCTGTTCCCAAGAAAGTTAAGGTAACTGAGCTAAACGACTACCGCCCCGTAGCACTCACTTCCGTCATCATGAAGTGCTTTGAGAGACTAGTCAAGGACCATATCAACTCCACCTCCACCGCTCACCGACACCCTAGACCCGCTCCAATTTGCTTACCACCCAAATAGGTCCACAGACGACGCAATCTCAACCACACTGCACACTGCCCTAACCAATCTGAACAACCTATGTGAGAATGCAGTTCATCGACTACAGCTCAGCATTTAACACCATAGTACCCTCCAAACTCGTCATCAAGCTCGAGACCCTGGGTCTCGACCCCGCCCTGTGCAACTGGGTACTGGACTTCCTGACGGGCCGCCCCCAGGTGGTGAGGGTAGGTAACAACATTTCCACCCCGCTGATCCGCAACACTTGTGCCCCACAAGGGTGCGTTCTGAGCCCTCTCCTGTACTCCCTGTTCACCCACGACTGCGTGGCCATGCACGCCTCCAACTCAATCATCAAGTTTGCGGACGACACTACAGTGGTAGGCTTGATTACCAACAACAACGAGACGGCCTACAGGGAGGAGGTGAGGGCCCTCGGAGTGTGGTGTCAGGAAAATAACCTCACACTCAACGTCAACAAAACAAAGGAGATGATTGTGGACTTCAGGAAACAGCAGAGGGAGCACCCCCCTATCCTCATCGACGGGACAGTAGTGGAGATGGTAGTAAGTTTTAAGTTCCTCGGCGTGCACATCACGGACAAACTGAATTGGTCCACCCACATAGACAGCGTCGTGAAGAAGGCCTATTCAACCTCAGGAGGCTGAAGAAATTCGGCTTGTCACCAAAATCACTCACAAACTTCTACAGATGCACAATTGAGAGCATCCTGTCGGGCTGTATCACCGCCTGGTACAGCAACTGCTCCACCCACAACCGTAAGGTTCTCCAGAGGGTAGTGAGGTCTGCACAACGCATCACCGGTGTCGAACTACCTGCCCTCCGTGACACCTACACCACCCGATGTCACAGGAAGGCCATAAAGATCATCAAGGACAACAACCACCCGATCCACTGCCTGTTCACCCCGCTATCATCCAGAAGGCGAGGTCAGTACAGGTGCATCAAAGCAGGGACCGAGAGACTGAAAAACAGCTTATATCTCAAGGCCATCAGACTGTTAAACAGCCACCACTAACATTGAGTGGCTGCTGCCAACACACTGACTCAACTCCAGCCACTTTAATAATGGGAATTAATGGAAATGTATGTAAAATATATCACTAGCCACTTTAAACAATGCTACTTAATATAATGTTTACATACCCCATATTGCTCATCTCATATGTATATGTATATACTGTACTCTATATCATCTACTGCATCTTTATGTAATACATGTATCACTAGCCACTTTAAACTATGCCACTTTGTTTACATACCCTACATTACTCATCTCATATGTATATACTGTACTCGATACCATCTACTGCTTCTTGCCTATGCCGTTCTGTACCATCACTCATTCATATATCTTTATGTACATATTCTTTATCCCTTTACACTTGTGTGTATAAGGTAGTAGTTTTGGAATTGTTAGGTTAGATTACTCGTTGGTTATTACTGCATTGTCGGAACTAGAAGCACAAGCATTTCGCTACACTCGCATTAACATCTGCTAACCATGTGTATGTGACAAATACATTTGATTTGATTTGATTTGAACAACAACCTTGGGAAAATCTTCTGCATTAACATTAACAGCAGACTCATACATTTCCTCAGTGAAAACAATGTACTGATTAAATGTCAAATTGGATTTTTACCAAATTACTGTATGAAAGACCACGTATTTACCCTGCACAACCTAATTGACAAACAAACAATCCAAAACAAAGGCAAAGTCTTCCCATGCTTTGTTGGTTTCAAAAATGCCTTCAAAAAAGCCTGACTCGATTTGGCATGAGGGTTTGCTATACAAATTGATAGAAAGTGGTGTTAGGGGAAAACATACGACATAAAATCCATGTACACAAACAACAAGTGTGCGGTTAAAATTGGCAAATAACACACACATTTCTTTCCACAGGACCATGGGGTTAGACAGGGTTTTAGCTTAAGCCCCACCATCTTCAACATATACATCAACGAATTGGCAAGGTCACTAGAACAGTCTG
Organism: Oncorhynchus mykiss; assembly: GCF_013265735.2. NCBI lineage: Eukaryota > Metazoa > Chordata > Actinopteri > Salmoniformes > Salmonidae > Oncorhynchus > Oncorhynchus mykiss. The sequence continues at coordinate 79,599,450 of NC_048581.1, read as the reverse complement.
CGGCACCCAGCCTCACCCTAGTAGAATCTGAAGTCAAATGCCTTCTCACACCCTGATCTGTTTCACCTGTCCTTGTGCTTGTCTCCACCCCCTCCAGGTGTCACCTATCTTCCCCATTGTCCCCTGGGAATTTATACCTGTGTTTTCTGTCTGTCTGTGCCAGTTCGTCTTGTTTTGTCAAATCAACCAGTGTGTTACTCTGTGATCCTGCTTTTTCCTCTTCTCTGTTTTTTGCTAGTCCTCCTGGTTTTGATCCTTTCCTGCCTTTACTCTGAACCCACCTGCCTGACCATACTGCCTGCCCTGACCTCGAGCCTGCCTGCCGCCCGGTACCTTTGCTCCACCTCTGGATTACCTACCTCTGCCTGACCTGACCCTGAGCCTGCCTGCCGTCATGTACCTTGGCCACTGCTCTGGATTATTGACCCCTGCCTGCCTTGACCCGTCATTTGCCTGGCCCTGTGGTTAAAATAAACATTGTTACTTCACACAGTCTGCACTTGGGTCTTACCTTGATTCCTGATAAATATTACATTTCAAATGTCTTTAGGAAAATCGATATCTGTATAGGTTTGAGGTCTACCCACCTCAAACTTATAATTCCTACCGTATGATGAAATAACTGCAGGTGAAGGAGAGTTAGTGAGCCACAGTGTCTGACATAGCCTCACACTTACTTAAAACTCACTCACTTACATACCCTCTGAGACATAAGCATTCTTCTCTATAAACTGGTATGCAAAAGAAGCATGATTCACCTCGCTCCTGAGATCATCCTGAGCTCCAAAATATCACTCTACATTTCTGTTTCAACATAAGAAAGTGGTTGTAAACATATTTATGTATCATCTATTATTTTATAAACCTACTCCTGATGTTGCACCTTTCATTTTCCTCCTGCTGCATCATGACCTTGAGAGAATTACCTGTTTCACAGAGGCAAAACCCTTCTGTCTATCTGTCAGCTACGCTCAGAAACAGGGAAATCAGAGAAAGATAGAAATTAGACGCGCACACACCCAGTGCAAATAACAGTTCTGTTCCAAAGGAGGAGAAGGAGAGGAAAATAGATGTGCAGCCTAGCCAAAAAGCCCCCTCCTCTGATGGGCAGTAGGCTTTTAAAAGCATTCTAATCCCATTCTGACATTCTACTATACTGTCTTCCATGGTCTTTCTCTACCAGAGAAATCAGAAGCAGCAGGATACATGTGTGCACAGTTCTCCTCTCATTTATAAAGCAGCCATTAGCTACACACATCCGCCCCCCAATGTACCATTAGTTAGTGAACTTCATAGAGAAGGCTGTGCACAGCTCTGTGCAATGCTAAATGAGTCTTGACGGTCATGATATGAAGGGGGAAACATATTCCCCTCTAACATTCAGTAAAGCTACTTTAAAAAAAGCTTTATAGGGCAATCCACTATGCTGGAATCAAGCAGAGCAACAAATGATATAAGATGTTTATGTGTCCAGAAATGACATAACACTGCATGCTGGCAACATGCCACATGGTGAGCAGTATCCTCAAATCCCACTCTATTGATTCCCATTCAGCTGGCTTTGCTCTGGGAAGAGAACACAGCTCAGCTAGGAAATACACAGGGATGATAGAGATGTCAAAATGCTGTATCACATTATAATTATTGGAATGAAGATACTGGTGAGAAAGCTTAGCAGGAAAGTTAACACAAGTTTATTGATAAATAAAACAAGTCAAATTCAACAACATCAACAGTTCTCGTTGAGTAAACCTGGGTGGTTCTAGTCCTGAATGCTGATTGGCTGAAAGCCGTGGATATTTAAGTGATAATGCCTGAGATGCCGGTGTTTGGAGGATATTCTAGTCAGAATTGAGGGAAAGATGAACGGAGAAAAGCACAGAGAGATCCTTGATGAAAACGTGCTCTAGAGTGCTCAAGACATCAGACTGGGGGGAAGGGTCACCACCATCCAATAGGACAATTACCTTAAGCACACAGCCAAGACAACACAGCCATTGAGTTGCCCAGCCAGAGCCCAGACTTGAACCCGATCTAACATCTCTGGAGAGACCTGAAAAAAGCTGTGCAGCAACGCTCCCCATCCAACCTGACAGATCTTGAGAGGATCTACAAAGAAGAATGTGAGAAACTCCTCAAATAATACTTATGTAAATGTGATATTTCAGTTAATTTATTATTTCTAAAAGAAAAGAATAAGGCTGTAACGTAACAAAATGTGGATTGAGTCAAAGGGTCTAAATACTTTCAGAATGCACTGTATATACAGTACCAGTCAAAACTTTGGACACACCTACTCATTCAGGAGTTTTTCATTATTTTTTTAACATTTTCTAAATTGTAGAATAATAGTGAAGACATCAATAGCACACATGGAATCATGTAGTAAACAAATAAGTGTAAAACAAATCAAAATATATATTATATTTGAGATTCTTCAAAGTAGCCACACTTTACTTTGATGACAGCTTTGTACACTCTTGGCATTCTCTCAACCAGCTTCATAAGGTAGTCACCTGGAATGCATTTCAATTAAAAGGTGTGCCTTGTTATAAATTAATTTAAGCTAATCAGTTGTGTTGTGACAAGGTAGGGTGGGAATACAGAATTTAGTGCTATTTGGTAAAAGACAATAGTCTATATTATGTCAAGACCAGCTCAAATAAGCAAAGAGAAACAACAGTCCATCGTTACTTTAACCTTTTTGGGATAGGGGGCAGCATTTTCACTTTTGGATGAAAATATAATATATGCATAGTATTATTAGTATTGGATAGAAAACACTCTGAAGTTTCTAAAACTGTTTGAATGATGTCTGTGAGTATAACAGAACTCATATGGCAGGCGAAAAGCTGAGAAAAATCCACCAGGAAGTGGGACATCTGAGGTTTGTAGTTTTTCAAAGCTTGGCCTACCGAATACACATTGAGATATGGATGAGGTTGCACTTCCTAGGGCTTCCACTAGATGTCAACAGTCTTTAGAAACTGGTTTGAGGATTCTACTATAAAGGAGGGGCTCATGAGACCTCTTTGGGTCAGTGGTCTGGCAGAGTGCCTCGGTCTTATGACGTGCGCTCCCGACAGAGTTTCCTCTCGTTCCAATGTTTTTCTGAAGACAAAGGAATTCTCCAATTGGAATATTATTGATGTTTTATGTTAAAAACATCCTAACGATTGATTCCATACATCGTTTAACATGTTAGAAACTGTAACGGAACATTTCAAGTTTTTGTCTGGATGAAGTGCCTGAGCCTCATGAAGATGGATTACTGGGCTGAACACGCTAACAACAAGTGGCTATTTGGACATAAATGACAGACTTTATGGAACTTTATGGAACAAATCAGTCATTTATTGTCGACCTGGGATTCCTGGGAGTGCCTTCTGATGAAGATCATCAAACGTAAGTGAATATTTATGGTGTTGTTTCTAGCTTTGTTGATTCCAAAATGGCGGATATTCCTCTGGCTGTTTTGGGTTCTGAGCGCCGTTCTCAGATTATGCTTTTTCCGTAAAGTTTAAAAAAAATCTGACACAGCGGTTGCATTAAGGAGAAGCTTATCTTTAATTATGTAAATAACACTTGTATCTTTTATCAATGTTTATTATGAGTATTTCTGCAAAACCACCGGATGTTTTGGAATCAAAACATTACTGCACGTAAGGCGCCAATGTAAATTGAGATTTTTGGATATAAATATGCACATTATCGAACAAAACACACATGTATTGTGTTTCATGATGTCCTATGAGTGTCATCTGATGAAGATCATCAAAAGGCTAGTGATTAATTTGATCTATATTTCTGCTTTTTGTGACTCCTATCTTTGGCTGGGAAAATGGCTGTGTGTTTTTTCGACTTGGCTATGACCTAACATAATCATATGTGGTGCTATTGCTGTAAAGCATTTTTTAAATCGGACACGATGGGTAGATTAACAATATGTTTATTTGCTTAATTTTCTGTATTAGACTTGTTAATGTGTGAAAGTTACATATTTCTAAAAAATATTTTAGAATTTTGCACGCTGCCTTTTCAGCGGAATGTTGTCGAGGGGTTCCCCTGCGCTAGAAAGGTTAAGACATGAAGGTCAGTCAATACGGAACAATTCAAGAACTTTGAAACTTTCGCAAACTTTCGCAAAGTGGGTGGGGTTATATCCTTCCTGTTTGGCCGTGTCTGGGGGTTTCAACGGATGGGGCCACAGTGTCTCATGACCCCTCCTGTCTCAGCCTCCAGTATTTATGATGCAGTAGTTTATGTGTCGGGGGGCTAGGGTCAGTTTGTTATATCTGGAGTACTTCTAATACTTCTCTAATTCTCTCTTTCTCTCTTTCTTTCTCTTTCTCGGAGGACCTGAGCTCTAGGACCATGCCTCAGGACTACCTGGCATGATGACTCCTTGCTGTCCCCAGTCCACCTGGCCGTGCTGCTGCTCCAGTTTCAACTGTTCTGCCTGCGGCTATGGAACCCTGACCTGTTCACTGGACGTGCTACCTGTCCCAGACCTGCTGTTTTCAACTCTCTAGAGACAGCAGGAGCGGTAGAGATACTCTTGATGATTGGTTATGAAAAGCCAACTGACATTTACTCCTGAGGTGCTGACTTGCTGCACCCTCGACAACTACTGTGATTATTATTATTCGACCATGCTGGTCATTTATGAACATTTCAACATCTTGGCCATGTTCTGTTACAATCTCCACCCGGCACAGCCAGAAGAGGACTGGCCACCCCTCATAGCATGGTTCCTCTCTAGGTTTCTTCCTAGGTTTTGACCTTTCTAGGTTTTTCCTAGCCACCGTGCTTCTACACTTGCATTGCTTGCTGTTTGGGGTTTTAGGCTGGGTTTCTGTACAGCACTTTGAGATATCAGCTGATGTAAGAAGGGCTATAAAAATAAATGTGATTTGATTTGATTTGATTTGAATGTTTCTTCAAGTGCAGTCGCAAAAACCATCAAGCGCTATGATGAAACTGGCTCCCATGAGGACCTCCACAGGAAAGGAAGACCCAGAGTTACCTCTGCTGCAGAGGATACATTCATTAGAATAACTGCACCTCAGATTGCAGCCCAAATAAATGCTTCACAGAGTTCCAGTAACAGACACATCTCAACATCAACTGCTCAGAGGAGACTGCATGAATCAGGCCTTCATGGTTGAATTGCTGCAAAGAAACCACTACTAAAGGACACCAATAGGAAGAAGATACTTGCTTTGGCCAAGAAACACAAGCAATGTACATTAGACCGGTGGAAATCTGTCCTTTCGTCTGATGAGTCCAAATTTGAGATATTTGGTTCCAACCACGGTGTCTTTATGAGTAGGTGGACAGATGATCACTGCATGTGTGATTCGCACCAGGAAGTATGGAGAAGGAAGTGTGATGGTGTGGAGGTGCTTTGCTGGTGACACTGTCTGTGATTTATTTAGAATTGAAGGCACACTTAACCAGCATGGCTACCACAGCATTCTGCAGCGATAAGCCATCCCATCTGGTTTACGCTTAGTGAGACTATAATTTATTTTTCAACAGGACAATGACCCAAAACACACTTCCAGGATGTGTAAGGGCTATTTGACCAAAAAGGAGACTGATGGAATGCTGCATCAGATGACCTAGCCTCCACAATCACCCAACCTCATCCCAATTGAGATGGTTTGGGATGAGTTGGACCGCAGAATGAAGGAAATGCAGCCGACAAGTGCTCAGAATCCTGTGGGGCAAAAAAGTATTTAGTCAGCCACCAATTATGCAAGTTCTCCCACTTAAAAATATGAGAGAGGCCTGTAATTTTCATCAATGGTAAGCTTCAACTATGACAGACAAAATGAGAAAAAAATCCAGAAAATCACATTGTAGGATTTTTAAGGAATTTATTTGCAAATTATGGTGGAAAATAAGTATTTGGTCACCTACAAACAAGCAAGATTTCTGGCTCTCACAGACCTGTAACTTATTCTTTAAGAGGCTCCTCTGTCCTCCACTCGTTACCTGTATTAATGGCACCTGTTTGAACTTGTTATCAGTATAAAAGACACCTGTCCACAACCTCAAACAGTCACACTCCAAACTCCACTATGGCCAAGACCAAAGAGCTGTCAAAGGACACCAGAAACAAAATTGTAGACCTGCACCAGGCTGGGAAGACTGAATCTGCAATAGGTAAGCAGCTTGGTTTGAAGAAATCAACTGTGGGAGCAATTATTAGGAAATGGAAGACATACAATACCACTGACTCCACGCAAGATCTCACCCCGTGGGGTCAAATGATCACAAGAACGGTGAGCAAAAATCCCAGAACCACATGGGGGGACCTAGTGAATGACCTGCAAAGAGCTGGGACCAAAGTAACAAAGCCTACCATCAGTAACACACTACGCAGCCAGGGACTCAAATCCTGCAGTGCCAGACGTGTCCCCCTGCTTAAGCCAGTACATGTCCAGGCCCGTCTGAAGTTTTCCACCATAATTTGCAAAGAAATTCATTAAAATCCTACAATGTGATTTTCTGGATTTTTTTTTCTCATTTTGTCTTTCATAGTTGATGTGTACCTATGATGAAAATTACAGGCCTCTCTCATCTTTTTAAGTGGGAGAACTTGCACAATTGGTGGCTGACTAAATACTTTTTTGCCCCACTATATGTGGGAACTCCTTCAAGCCTGTTAGAAAAGCATTCCAGGTTAAGCTGGTTGAGAGAATGCCAAGAGTGTGCTAAGCTGTCATAAAGGCAAAGGGGGAAGAATCTCAAAGGGTGAAGAATCTCAAATATAAAATATATTTTGAGTGGTTTAAAACTTCTTGGGATCGGTGTCCCTTCCACAGGACGGTTGTTTAACACTTTGTTGGTTACTAAACTCAGCAACAGCAAAAAAAAGTCCTCTCACTGTCAACTGCGTTTATTTCCAGGAAACTTAAATGTGTAAATATTTGTATGAACATAACAACAACTGCGACATAAACTGAACAAGTTCCACAGACATGCGACTAATGGAATAATGTGTCCCTGAACAAAAGGGGGTCAAAATCAAAAGTAACACTCAATATCTCCTCCCCTCCACAAATATCTTGTTAAGTATAGTTAAACTATAGTTTTAGCAAGTCGGTTAGGACATCTACATTGTACAAGAATGTACAAGTCATTTTTCCAACAATTGATTACAGACAGATTATTTCACTTCTAAATCACTGTATCACAATTCCAGTGGGTCAGAAGTCTACATATGAAATTATCTGCTCTTTGACTGTGCCTTTAAACAGCTTGAAAAAATCCAGAAAATGATGTCATGGATTTAGAAGCTTCTGATAGGCTAATTGACATCATTTGAGTCAATTGGAGGTGTACCTGTGGATGTATTTCAAGGCCTACCTTCAAACTCAGTGCCTCTTTGCTTGACATCATGGGAAAACCAAAATAAATCAGCCAAGACCTCAGAAAATAAATTGTAGACCTCCACAAGTCTAGTTCATCCTTGGGAGCAATTTCCAAATGCCTGAAGGTACCACGTTCATCTGTATAAACAATAGTACGCAAGTATAAACACCATGGGACCACGCAGCCATCAGACCGCTCAGGAAGGAGACCCGTTCTGTCTCCTAGAGATTAATGTACTTTGGTGCGAAAAGTGCAAATCAATCCCAGAACAACAGCAAAGCATCTGGTAAAAATGCTGGAGGAAACAGGTACAAAAGTATCTATATCCACAGTAAAACGAGTCATATATCGACATAACCTGAAAGGCCGCTCAGCAAGGAAGAAGCCACTGCTCCAAAACCACCATAAAAAAAGCCTGACTATGGTTTGCAACTGCTCATGGGGAAAAAGATCATTGGAGAATTGTTTGGCCATAATGACCATCATTATGTTTGGAGGAAAATGGGGGAGGCTTGCAAGCTGAAGAACACCATCCAAACCGTGAAGCATTGAGGTGGCAGCATCATGTTGTGGGGGTGCTTTGCTGCAGGAGGGACTGGTGTACTTCACAAAATAGATGGTATCATGAGGAAAGAAAATGATGTGGATATATTGAAGCAACATCTCAAGACATCAGTCAAGAAGTTAAAGCTTGGTTGCAAATGGGTCTTCCAAATGGACAATGACCCCAAACAAACTCCCAAAGTGGTGACAAAATAGCTTAATGTCAGCAAAGTCAAGGTATTGGAGTGGCCATCACAAAGCCTTGACCTCAATCCTATAGAAAATCTGTGGGCAGAACTGAAAAAGTGTGTGTGAGCCAGGAGGCCTACAAACCTGACTCAGTTACACCAACTCTGTCAGGAGGAATGGGCCAACTTTCAACCAACTTATTGTGGGAAGCTTGTGGAAGGCTACCCGAAACGTTTGACCCAAGTTAAACAATTTAAAGGCAATGCTTCCGAATACTAATTGAGTGTATGTAAACTTCTGACCCACTGGGAATGTGAAGAAAGAAATAAAAGCTGAAATAAATCATTCTCTCTACTATTATTCTGACATTTCACATTCTTAAAATAAATTGGTGATCGTAACTGACCTAAGACAGGGAATTTGTACTTGGAATAAATGACAGGAATTGTGAAAGCCTGAGTTGAAATGTATTTGGCTAAGGTGTATGTAAACTTCTGACTTCAACTGTACATATATTTCCTCCTAATATTGTACAACCATTGTGTCGCTTCATTGGCCTGGGTTACTGTTTGTTTGAATTCAAGACCAGATGTGAATGTAAACAAGGTGTATGTAAACTTCCAACTTCAACTGTATGTGTGTGTGTATCCTCTCTTCTATGTATTTGTTGAAGGATCAGTGAATCTGAAGTGTTCTAATTTGAATTCTCTCTGATCCTGGTCTTCCCACACACATTCCCCTGGGCTTCATACTGGCGCTCAGTGTTTCCCCTGGGCTTCATACTGCAGCTCAGTGTTTCCCCTGGGCTTCATACTGGCGCTCAGTGTTTCCCCTGGGCTTCATACTGCAGCTCAGTGTTCCCCTGGGCTTCATACTGCAGCTCAGTGTTCCCCCTGGGCTTCATACTGGAGCTCAGTGTTTCTTCCTCACAGACAAACTAGGAGAGACTAGGATCAGCCCAGTCTGCCACTCCCAGGCTATATTCCATAACCATGGTTAAGAGACCAGGAGAGAGGGATGAGGGAGAAAAGAGAGGAAGAGGGAGGTAGAGAGGCCCAGTGCAGCGCAGTATGTGGTAAATTATTGGTACTGTGCAGGGCATATGGGGTTAAGGAGCCGTCATGTGTATGAGGCTAAATGATTCATGCTGATTAGGCCCTTCTTATTGAAATGAATTAAGAGCCCAACATATGTTACAGTGCTTTGCAGTTTAAGAATCTCTCTAGAAAAGGGGCTGAAAAAATGGCCATAACTGTGTGTGTGTGTGTGTGCCTGCGTGCATGTGTGTGTTTTCTGATCAACTCTAGAGTTACTGTAGCCCAGCCCATGGTGAAAGTGTGTGGGTGTAATCCTACGGTATTATTCTCAAAACAGGTCTGACTAAGCCTGAGGATATGAAAAGAATGCCAGTGTCCACCACAGCACAGCAGCCTCTCTCAGAACAGAACAGATCACAGCAATGAGGATTATAATGAGGAAGAGAGAGACAGAAAAGAGCATCCTTCTTTCCTCATTAGAGGCTCTCTCTCTCTCCATTATCTCGTTCTATCTATTCTCTCTCTCTATTATCTCTCTCTCTCGCTCTCAAATCATGCATCTCTAATGATGTCTCTATAAATATGTTCATGTTCTCCTAATATCTGTTCTTGCTGTCAAATCATCCATCCATACCCTCACACAAATCCCCTCCTATTCTAAAAACACCTACCCTCTCTCTCATTCATCAGTCTACCCCTGAATTTAAAACCTTCAATATCGACCCTACTTCTCTATCTCACCAAGCACATCCTCTCTGCCCTTTCTCTCCTTCACTAAATACCCACAATCTATCTGCTTGAAAATCTAAACCAAGAGGCACAGAATAGATCACATTAAATTCAACTTCCTCCCTTCACTCTCTCAGCGTAAGACAAACCCAAAAATATTTGCAGACTCTTTACTGTGATTTTTTTAAACTCTGAGAATAAACTACTCATTGAGAGGAAGAGGGCGTGAAGGGAGGCAATCTTGTTACCAGCCGGCATAGCCCTGGGAAGATTTCTATCAGACACACGTATAGAGAGAGGCATCCATTTAGAAAATGGCTTTTCTAGGCATGCTGGGCCATTTAGCACACCCTGTGACAACTCCTGTTTGGGGCCGTGATAAATGTTTTTTCACACCAACTATCGCGCATGCACACAGTCCTTTGGCTAACACATACACACTAAGTACCTTGCTCAAGAGCACATCGACAGACTTTTCACCTAGTCGGCTCGGGGGATTCGAACTTGCAACCTTTCAGTTACTGGCCCAACACTATTAACTGATAGGGTACCAGCCGCCAGTATTCACTGAAACAGATTAGACTAACTAGTCTAGACTAATAGTTACCATTCCCACAACATACACTCAATCTCATTCCTTCTGACAGAGCAAACACAAACAAATACACATGCTGTATTTGCTTATGGAAATTCACACATATTCCTATTCAATGAATATTGACACAAACCAGGAACATCAAAGCCTGTATATCAATGAGTAAATAGCAACATACCAAATTGTATTTCTCTGTAAGACAATGCAAATAATATTTGTATCAAGCTACAACGTCAGAGCAACCAACACATCCCCATGCCAACAAAAACAACCATCATCGCTCCGCCCACCCAAACACCTAAACCACTTAGCCACCACCACTAGCACTGACAGAGGAACAGAATCAGAAACAGGAGGCCAGATGTGTGTCGTCTCTAGAGTACAGAAACAAGAGGCCAGATGTGTGCCGTCTCTAGAGTTCATAAACAGGAGGCCAGATGTGTGTCGTCTCTATAGAGTACAGAAACAAGAGGCCAGATGTGTGCCGTCTCTACAGAATCAGAAACAGGAGGCCAGATGTGTGTCGTCTCTAGAGTACAGAAACAGAAACAAGAGGCCAGATGTGTGTCGTCTCTAGAGTACAGAAACAGGAGGCCAGATGTGTGCCGTCTCTAGAGTACAGAAACAGAAACAAGAGGTCAGATGTGTGTGGTCTCTAGAGTACAGAAACAGAAACAGGAGGCCAGATATGTGTCGTCTCTACAGTACAGAAACAGAAACAGGAGGCCAGATGTGTGTCGTCTCTAGAGTACAGAAACAGAAACAGGAGGCCAGATGTGTGTCGTCTCTAGAGTACAGAAACAGAAACAAGAGGCCAGATGTGTGTCGTCTCTAGAGTACAGAAACAGGAGGCCAGATGTGTGTCGTCTCTAGACTACAGAAACAGAAACAGGAGGCCAGATGTGTGTCGTCTCTAGAGTACAGAAACAGAAACAAGAGGCCAGATGTGTGTCATCTCTAGAGTACAGAAACAGAAACAGGAGGCCAGACGTGTGTCATCTCTAGACTACAGAAACAGAAACAGGAGGCCAGATGTGTGTCGTCTCTAGAGTACAGAAACAGAAACAAGAGGCCAGATATGTGTCGTCTCTAGAGTACAGAAACAGAAACAAGAGGCCAGATGTGTGTCATCTCTAGAGTACAGAAACAGAAACAGGAGGCCAGATGTGTGTTGTCTCTAGAGTACAGAAACAGAAAGAGGAGGCCAGATGTGTGTCGTCTCTAGAGTACAGAAACAGAAACAGGAGACCAGATGTGTGTCGTCTCTAGAGTACAGAAACAGAAACAGGAGGCCAGATGTGTGTCGTCTCTAGAGTACAGAAACAGGAGGCCAGATGTGTGTCATCTACAGAATCAGAAATAGGAGGCCATATGTGTGTCGTCTCTAGACTACAGAAACAGAAACAGGAGGCCAGATGTGTGTCGTCTCTAGAGTACAGAAACAAGAGGCCAGATGTGTGCCGTCTCTAGAGTTCATAAACAGGAGGCCAGATGTGTGTCGTCTCTACAGAATCAGAAACAGGAGGCCAGATGTGTGTCATCTCTAGAGTACAGAAACAGAAACAAGAGGCCAGATGTGTGTCGTCTCTAGAGTACAGAAACAGGAGGCCAGATGTGTGCCGTCTCTAGAGTACAGAAACAAAAACAAGAGGTCAGATGTGTGTGGTCTCTAGAGTACAGAAACAGAAACAGGAGGCCAGATATGTGTCGTCTCTACAGTACAGAAACAGAAACAGGAGGCCAGATGTGTGTCGTCTCTAGAGTACAGAAACAGAAACAAGAGGCCAGATGTGTGTCGTCTCTAAAGTACAGAAACAGGAGGCCAGATGTGTGTCGTCTCTAGACTACAGAAACAGAAACAGGAGGCCAGACGTGTGTCGTCTCTAGAGTACAGAAACAGAAACAAGAGGCCAGATGTGTGTCATCTCTAGAGTACAGAAACAGAAACAGGAGGCCAGACGTGTGTCATCTCTAGACTACAGAAACAGAAACAGGAGGCCAGATGTGTGTCGTCTCTAGAGTACAGAAACAGAAACAAGAGGCCAGATATGTGTCGTCTCTAGAGTACAGAAACAGAAACAAGAGGCCAGATGTGTGTCATCTCTAGAGTACAGAAACAGAAACAGGAGGCCAGATGTGTGTTGTCTCTAGAGTACAGAAACAGAAAGAGGAGGCCAGATGTGTGTCGTCTCTAGAGTACAGAAACAGAAACAGGAGACCAGATGTGTGTCGTCTCTAGAGTACAGAAACAGAAACAGGAGGCCAGATGTGTGTCGTCTCTAGAGTACAGAAACAGGAGGCCAGATGTGTGTCGTCTCTAAAGAATCAGAAACAGGAAGCCAGATGTGTGTCGTCTCTACAGATTCAGAAACAGGAGGCCAGATGTGTGTCTTCTCTAGAGTACAGAAACAGGAGGCCAGATGTGTGTCGTCTCTAGAGTACAGAAACAGAAACAGGAGGCCAGATGTGTGTCGTCTATACAGAATCAGAAACAGGAGGCCAGATATGTGTCGTCTCTACGGAAACAGAAACAGGAGGCCAGATGTGTGTCATCTCTAGAGTACAGAAACAGGAGGCCAGATGTGTGTCGTCTCTACAGAATCAGAAACAGGAGGCCAGATGTGTGTCGTCTCTAGACTACAGAAACAGAAACAGGAGGCCAGATGTGTGTCGTCTCTAGAGTACAGAAACAGAAACAGGAGGCCAGATGTGTGTCATCTCTAGAGTACAGAAACAGAAACAGGAGGCCAGATGTGTGTTGTCTCTAGACTACAGAAACAGAAACAGGAGGCCAGATGTGTGTCGTCTCTAGAGTACAGAAAAAGAAACAGGAGGCCAGATGTGTGTCGTCTCTAGACTACAGAAACAAGAGACCAGATGTGTGTCGTCTCTAGAGTACAGAAACAGAAACAAGAGGCCAGATGTGTGTCGTCTCTAGAGTACAGAAACAGAAACAGGAGGCCAGATGTGTGTCGTCCCTAGACTACAGAAACGGAAACAGGAGGCCAGATGTGTGTCGTCTCTAGAGTACAGAAACAGAAACAGGAGGCCAGATGTGTGTCGTCTCTAGACTACAGAAACAGAAACAGGAGGCCAGATGTGTGTCGTCTCTAGAGTACAGAAACAGAAACAGGAGGCCAGATGTGTGTCGTCTCTAGACTACAGAAACAAGAGGCCAGATGTGTGTCGTCTCTAGTGTACAGAAACAGAAACAGGAGGCCAGATGTGTGTCGTCTCTAGAGTACAGAAACAGAAACAGGAGGCCAGATGTGTGTCGTCTCTAGAGTACAGAAACAGAAACAGGAGGCCAGATGTGTGTCTTCTCTAGAGTACAGAAACAGGAGGCCAGATGTGTGTCGTCTCTAGAGTACAGAAACAGAAACAGGAGGCCAGGTGTGTGTCGTCTCTAGAGTACAAAAACAGGAGGCCAGATGTGTGTCGTCTCTAAAGAATCAGAAACATGAAGCCAGATGTGTGTTGTCTCTACAGATTCAGAAACAGGAGGCCAGATGTGTGTCGTCTCTAGAGTACAGAAACAGAAACAGGAGGCCAGATGTGTGTCGTCTCTACAGAAAAAGAAACAGGAGGCCAGATGTGTGTCATCTCTAGAGTACAGAAACAGGAGGCCAGATGTGTGTCGTCTCTAGAGTACAGAAACAGGAGGCCAGATGTGTGTCTTCTCTAGAGTACAGAAACAGGAGGCCAGATGTGTGTCATCTCTAGAGTACAGAAACAGAAACAGGAGGCCAGATGTGTGTCGTCTATACAGAAACAGAAACAGGAGGCCAGATGTGTGTCATCTCTAGAGTACAGAAACAGGAGGACAGATGTGTGTTGTCTCTAGAGTACAGAAACAGGAGGCCAGATGTGTGTCGTCTCTACAGAATCAGAAACAGGAGGCCAGATGTGTGTCGTCTCTAGACTACAGAAACAGAAACAGGAGGCCAGATGTGTGTCGTCTCTAGACTACAGAAACAGAAACAGGAGGCCAGATGTGTGTCGTCTCTACAGAAACAGAAACAGGAGGCCAGATGTGTGTCGTCTCTAGACTACAGAAACAGAAAAAGGAGGCCAGATATGTGTCGTCTCTACAGTACAGAAACAGAAACAGGAGGCCAGATGTGTGTCGTCTCTAGAGTACAGAAACAGAAACAGGAGGCCAGATGTGTGTCGTCTCTAGACTACAGAAACAAGAGGCCAGATGTGTGTCGTCTCTAGAGTACAGAAACAGAAACAGGAGGCCAGATGTGTGTCGTCTCTAGAGTACAGAAACAGAAACAGGAGGCCAGATGTGTGTCGTCTCTAGAGTACAGAAACAGAAACAGGAGGCCAGATGTGTGTCGTCTCTAGACTACAGAAACAGAAAAAGGAGGCCAGATGTGTGTCGTCTCTAGAGTACAGAAACAGAAACAGGAGGCCAGATGTGTGTCGTCTCTAGACTACAGAAACAAGAGGCCAGATGTGTGTCGTCTCTAGAGTACAGAAACAGAAACAGGAGGCCAGATGTGTGTCGTCTCTAGAGTACAGAAACAGAAACAGGAGGCCAGATGTGTGTCGTCTCTAGAGTACAGAAACAGAAACAGGAGGCCAGATGTGTGTCTTGTCTAGAGTACAAAAACAGGAGGCCAGATGTGTGTCGTCTCTAGAGTACAAAAACAGGAGGCCAGATGTGTGTCGTCTCTAAAGAATCAGAAACATGAAGCCAGATGTGTGTCGTCTCTAGAGTACAGAAACAGGAGGCCAGATGTGTGTCGTCTCTAAAGAATCAGAAACAGGAAGCCAGATGTGTGTCGTCTCTACAGATTCAGAAACAGCAGGCCAAATGTGTGTCATCTCTAGAGTACAGAAACAGAAACAGGAGGCCAGATATGTGTCGTCTCTACAGAAACAGAAACAGGAGGCCAGATGTGTGTCATCTCTAGAGTACAGAAACAGGAGGACAGATGTGTGTCGTCTCTAGAGTACAGAAACAGGAGGCCAGATGTGTGTCGTCTCTACAGAATCAGAAACAGGAGGCCAGATGTGTGTCGTCTCTAGACTACAGAAACAGAAACAGGAGGCCAGATGTGTGTCGTCTCTAGACTACAATATTAAGAGGCCAGATGTGTGTCGTCTCTAGAGTACAGAAACAGAAACAAGAGACCAGATGTGTGTCGTCTCTAGAGTACAGAAACAGAAACAGGAGGCCAGATGTGTGTCGTCTCTAGAGTACAGAAACAGAAACAGGAGGCCAGATGTGTGTCGTCCCTAGACTACAGAAACGGAAACAGGAGGCCAGATGTGTGTCGTCTCTAGAGTACAGAAACAGAAACAGGAGGCCAGATGTGTGTCATCTCTAGACTACAGAAACAGGAGGCCAGATGTGTGTCGTCTCTAGAGTACAGAAACAGAAACAGGAGGCCAGATGTGTGTCGTCTCTAGAGTACAGAAACAGAAACAGGAGGCCAGATGTGTGTATTCTCTAGAGTACAGAAACAGGAGGCCAGATGTGTGTCGTCTCTAAAGAATCAGAATCAGGAAGCCAGATGTGTGTCGTCTCTACAGATTCAGAAACAGGAGGCCAGATGTGTGTCGTCTCTAGAGTACAGAAACAGAAACAGGAGGCCAGATGTGTGTCGTCTCTACAGAAACAGAAACAGGAGGCCAGATGTATGTCATCTCTAGAGTACAGAAACAGGAGGCCAGATGTGTGTCGTCCCTAGACTACAGAAACGGAAACAGGAGGCCAGATGTGTGTCGTCTCTAGAGTACAGAAACAGAAACAGGAGGCCAGATGTGTGTCGTCTCTAGACTACAGAAACAGAAACAGGAGGCCAGATGTGTGTCGTCTCTAGAGTACAGAAACAGAAACAGGAGGCCAGATGTGTGTCGTCTCTAGACTACAGAAACAAGAGGCCAGATGTGTGTCGTCTCTAGAGTACAGAAACAGAAACAGGAGGCCAGATGTGTGTCGTCTCTAGAATACAGAAACAGAAACAGGAGGCCAGATGTGTGTCGTCTCTAGAGTACAGAAACAGAAACAGGAGGCCAGATGTGTGTCTTCTCTAGAGTACAGAAACAGGAGGCCAGATGTGTGTCGTCTCTAGAGTACAGAAACAGAAACAGGAGGCCAGGTGTGTGTCGTCTCTAGAGTACAAAAACAGGAGGCCAGATGTGTGTCGTCTCTAAAGAATCAGAAACATGAAGCCAGATGTGTGTTGTCTCTACAGATTCAGAAACAGGAGGCCAGATGTGTGTCGTCTCTAGAGTACAGAAACAGAAACAGGAGGCCAGATGTGTGTCGTCTCTACAGAAAAAGAAACAGGAGGCCAGATGTGTGTCATCTCTAGAGTACACAAACAGGAGGCCAGATGTGTGTCGTCTCTAGAGTACAGAAACAGGAGGCCAGATGTGTGTCTTCTCTAGAGTACAGAAACAGGAGGCCAGATGTGTGTCATCTCTAGAGTACAGAAACAGAAACAGGAGGCCAGATGTGTGTCGTCTATACAGAAACAGAAACAGGAGGCCAGATGTGTGTCATCTCTAGAGTACAGAAACAGGAGGACAGATGTGTGTTGTCTCTAGAGTACAGAAACAGGAGGCCAGATGTGTGTCGTCTCTACAGAATCAGAAACAGGAGGCCAGATGTGTGTCGTCTCTAGACTACAGAAACAGAAACAGGAGGCCAGATGTGTGTCGTCTCTAGAGAACAGAAACAGAAACAGGAGGCCAGATGTGTGTCGTCTCTAGACTACAATATTAAGAGGCCAGATGTGTGTCGTCTCTAGAGTACAGAAACAGAAACAAGAGACCAGATGTGTGTCGTCTCTAGAGTACAGAAACAGAAACAGGAGGCCAGATGTGTGTCGTCTCTAGAGTACAGAAACAGAAACAGGAGGCCAGATGTGTGTCGTCCCTAGACTACAGAAACGGAAACAGGAGGCCAGATGTGTGTCGTCTCTAGAGTACAGAAACAGAAACAGGAGGCCAGATGTGTGTCATCTCTAGACTACAGAAACAGGAGGCCAGATGTGTGTCGTCTCTAGAGTACAGAAACAGAAACAGGAGGCCAGATGTGTGTCGTCTCTAGAGTACAGAAACAGAAACAGGAGGCCAGATGTGTGTCTTCTCTAGAGTACAGAAACAGGAGGCCAGATGTGTGTCGTCTCTAAAGAATCAGAATCAGGAAGCCAGATGTGTGTCGTCTCTACAGATTCAGAAACAGGAGGCCAGATGTGTGTCGTCTCTAGAGTACAGAAACAGAAACAGGAGGCCAGATGTGTGTCGTCTCTACAGAAACAGAAACAGGAGGCCAGATGTATGTCATCTCTAGAGTACAGAAACAGGAGGCCACATGTGTGCCGTCTCTAGAGTACAGAAACAGAAACAGGAGGCCAGATGTGTGTCTTCTCTAGAGTACAGAAACAGAAACAGGAGGCCAGATGTGTGTCGTCTCTACAGAATCAGAAACAAGAGGCCAGATGTGTGTCGTCTCTATAGAGTACAGAAACAGAAACAGGAGGCCAGATGTGTGTCGTCTCTAGAGTACAGAAACAGAAACAGGAGGCCAGATGTGTGTCTTCTCTAGAGTACAGAAACAGAAACAGGAGGTCAGATGTGTGTCGTCTCTACAGAATCAGAAGCAGGAGGCCAGATGTGTGTCGTCTCTACAGAAACAGAAACAGGAGGCCAGATGTGTGTCATCTCTAGAGTACAGAAACAGGAGGCCAGATGTGTGTGGTCTCTAGAGTTGTAGACACAACTGTCGTCTCTACAGAATCAGAAGCAGGAGGCCAGATGTGTGTCGTCTCTACAGAAACAGAAACAGGAGGCCAGATGTGTGTCATCTCTAGAGTACAGAAACAGGAGGCCAGATGTGTGTGGTCTCTAGAGTTGTAGACACACGGCTGGTGTTGATTCCATTTGGACCAGAAGCAATACAACAGTAGACCTAGCTTCAGAGAGAGAGAGAGAGAGAGAGAGAGAGAGAGAGAGAGAGAGAGAGAGAGAGGGTACTCCTATGGTAGGTACACCTATAGCTCATCTCTTGGCAGTATTACCGTAGACTACTTAATCACTGACCTCAACCCAGAGTCTCTCAGAACATTCAGTAATATTAAGAAATGCTATAGATGGAAGGAATGTAGTGTGGAAACCTACCAAAAAACAATTATGCCACAACAAATTCAATCCCTTTTAGACAACTTCCTGGACAAAACGTTCCACTGTAATAGTGAAGGTGTAAAGTTGGCAGTAGAAAATCGAAATAGTATATTTGACCTCTCAGCTTCCCCATCAAATCAAAAAATTTCAAACAGAAAACCTATGAAAATGAACAACAATGACAAATGGTTTGATGAAGAATGCAAAAACCTAAGAAAGAAATTGAGAAACCTGTCCAACCAAAAACAGAGACCCAGAAAACCTGAGTCTACGCCTTCACTATGGTGAATCACTAAAACAATACAGAAATACACTACGGAAAAATAAGGAACAGTATGTCAGATATCAGCTCGATGTAACTGAAGAATCCATAGACTCTAACCACTTCTGGGAAAATTGGAAAACACTAAACAAACAACAACATGAATAATTACAGTTGTCGTGTCTTTACTATCATTAACTGAAGACTGATAGTTTTTATCAAAGATTCTCTGTAATTAGTTATTACGCGATTAGACTGATTAATCATGTAACCGTAATTACTAGGAAGTCGGGGCACCAAGGAAAAATATTCAGATTACAAAGTTATAATTTCCTAAAATAACTTTTCAAATATTTTATCTGATCAATGAGTCTTCGAATTAATGAATGATTTACTTTACCTCACGTTAGTCTCATTTCAAACGCCATAAATTGTTGGTTATCTGCACAAACCCAGTCTTCACTATGAGTCATCCATACATCAATTGTCTTAAATAATTTATTTATTACTAACTAAGTAATTCACAGAAATGCATGAACAAACAAACAAACAAGGTAAATGTGGTTACATGAAATGATAGGAGAATGTGCCCTAGTGGGCTAAACCGGCATGGCAGCTTGTTAGACAAAAGGGGAAGTGGGGGTCGAATAAGAAGTCACTACAAAGTGATAATTATAACAATTGAAATGCTAATCCTTTGCACATGAACACTCACTCATTCTGGAACAATTGCAATCAATATATATATATTTACGCTCAGTGTGTCGTCTTGATCGCTGGTGAAAAGTTAATTTCTTTGGTCCGTCTCTCTCCCGCTCTCTATCGGTCGTGGTTAGAGGGGATTGTTCAGAGTGACATTCGTTATAGAATGGATGTTTCGGTGGTTGTCGTTATTTGCGTTCAATGATAGCGAATTCCTAGCTGCAGACTAGTAATTCATATCAAAGACTTGTTCTTATTCTGTCGGTATCGATAGTCTAAGAGTTTAACCACGTGGTATGGTTAAACGATTCAGCAATGGTCTACAACCTTTGTCCCTCCTAATGGAGAAAAACATGGTCTGCAACCTTTAGCCATCTCGTAATTGAGGTAAGCTCGGTCTGCTGATCGAAAACCCAAGTGGGGGTTTTATTCGAAAGGTCCGAAGAGGGCTGTCCCAGGATGTCTGATGACTGGGTTAAGGGCCGGTCCTCTGATTTAGTTCAAATCAAGAGGGAATTGTATTTTTCTTCATTAAACAGTCCAAAATCATATTACACAATTATACAAACAGTATCATACTCACTCATTCATCTTATACAACAATTAGATGTAAACCTCATATCTGAGGCTATTATATAAACCGCGTTATGGTAATGTGGCCACACTGTCTCCCATGAGCTTCCCCAAGTTGTGACAAACGGACCAGTTCGTAGCTGGATTCTTCGCCGACCTTTTATACTTTCTCCGGAACATGAAATTTGTTCGTACCTCAAGTTCTGTGAGGTGGAAGGATTTCCTTTGTCCTCTATGAAAATTGACTCTCTCTCTGCTATGTGGCAGGGTCTTCTCAGGAATTTACGACCTCTGTCCACAGCAGCCTGGTTGAAGGAGGCAAGGGGGAGGCAGGGAGAGGGGGATGGGGTTGCTATACCGAAAGAGGCCAACGTCATGACACAGTGTATCTATCCAAAATGGAGATGTATGGGTAAACTCCAATCTTTATGGCTCAATAACAAAGAACAAACAGCAAAAACATATACATGATCAAATACAAATCTTAGAATCAACTAATAAAGAAGACCAGAACCCACTGGATTATCCAATGACCTTGAATGAACTACAGGATGAAATACAAACCATCCAACCAAAAAAGGCCTGTGGTGTTGATGGTATCCTACATGAAATGATAAAATATACCGACAACAAATTACAATTGGCTATAGTTAAACTTTTTAACATCATCCTTAGCTCTGGCATCTTCCCCAATAGTTGGAACCAAGGACTGATCACCCCAATCCACAAATATGGGGACAAATTTGACCTCAATAACTACCGTGGGAAATGCGTCAACAGCAACCCTGGTAAAACCCTCGGCATTATCATAAATAGCAGACTTGTACATTTCCTCAGTACAGAGCAAATGTCAAATTGCCTTTTTACCAAATTATCGTACGACAGACCAACATTATAAAATCCATGTACACAAACAACAAGTGCGTGGTTAAAATAGGCGAAAAATACACACATGGCCATGGGGTGAGACAGGGATGCAGCTTAAGCCTCACCCTCTTCAACATATATATCAACAAATTGGCGAGGGCACTAGAATGCCTGCAGCACCCGGCCTCACCCTACTAAAACCTGAAGTCAAATGTCTACTATTTGCTGATGACCTGGGCCCTGACAGTAAATCTCAGTAAGACTAAAATAATGTTGTTCCAAAAAAGGTCCAGTCGCCAGGAACACAAATTCCATCTAGACACCGTTTCCCTAGAGCACACTAAAAACAATACAGACCTTGGCCTAAACATCAGCGGCACAGGTAACTTTCACAAAGCTGTGAACGATCTGAGAGACAAGGCAAGAAGGGCCTTCTATGCCATAAAAAAGGAACATAGAATTTGACATACCAATTAGGATTTGGCTAAAAATACTTGAATCAGTTATAGAACCCATTGCCATTTATGGTTGTGAGGTCTGGGGTCCAGCCACCAACCAAGAATTCACAAATTGGGACAAACACCAAATTGAGACTCTGCATGCAGAATTCTACAAAAATATCCTCAGTGTACAACGTAAAACACTAAATAATGCACGCAGAGCAGAATTAGGCCGATACCCTCTAATTATCAAAATCCAGAAAATAGCCGCTAAATTCTACAACCATTCCCAAAACTTCCATAACAAAGCCATCACCCATATGTTTATTTATTTTTCCTTTTGTACTTTAACCATTTGCACATCGTTACAATACTGTATATAGACAAAATATTAAATTTGAAATGTCTTTATTCTTTTGGAACTTCTGAGAGTGTAATGTTTACTCTTCATTTTCATTGTTTATTTCACTTTTGTATATTATCTACTTTTATTTCACCTTTATTTAACCAGGTAGGCTAGTTGAGAACAAGTTCTCATTTACAACTGCAACCTGGCCAAGATAAAGCAAAGTAGTTTGACACATACAACAACACAGAGTTACACATGGAATAAACAAACATACAGTCAATAATACAGTAGAAAAGTCTATATACAGTGTGTGTAAATGAGGTAGGATAAGGGAGGTAAGGCAATAAATAGGCCATGGTGGCAAAGTAAATACAATATAGCAATTAAACACTGGAATGGTAGATGTGCAGAAGATTAATGTGCAAGTAGAGATACTAGGGTGCAAAGGAGAAAGATAAATAAATAAATACAGTATGGGGATGAGGTAGTTGGATGGGCTATTTACAGATGGGCTATGTACAGGTGCAGTGATCTGTGAGCTGCTCTGATAGCTGGTGCTTAAAGCTAGTGAAGGAGATATGAGTCTCCAGCTTCAGTGATTTTTGCAATTCGTTCCAGTCATTGGCAGCAGAGAACTGTAAGGAAAGGCGGCCAAAGGAAGAATTGGCTTTGGGGGTGACCAGTGAGATATACCTGCTGGAGCGCGTGCTACGGGTGGGTGCTGCTATGGTGACCAGTGTGCTGAGATAAGGCGGGGCTTTACCTAGCAGAGACTTGTAGATGACCTAGATCCAGTGGGTTTGGGGGCGAGTATGAAGCGAGGGCCGCAGTGGTGGATAGTATATTGGGCTTTGGTGATAAAACAGATGGCACTGTGATAGACTACATCCAATTTGTTGAGTAGAGTATTCGAGGCTATTTTGTAAATTATGTTACTGAGGTCAAGGATCGGTAGGATAGGGTTTGTTTGCAGCATGAGTGAAGGAGGCTTTGTTGTGAAATAGGAAGCCAATTCTAGATTTAATTTTGGATTGGAGATGCTTAATGTGAGTCTGGAAGGAGAGTTTATAGTCTAACCAGACACCTAGGTATTTGTAGTTGTCCACATATTCTAGGCTAGAACCGTCCGGTTTGACACACTGAACTCGATCAGAGAAGTAGTTGGTGAACCAGGCGAGGCAATCATTTGAGAAACCAAGGCTGTTGAGTCTGCCGATGAGAATGTGGTGATTGACAGAGTCGAAAGCCTTGGCCAGGTTGATGAATACGGCTGCACAGAAATGTCTCTTATCGATGGCGGTTATGATATCTTTTAGGACCTTGAGCGTGGCTGAGGTGCACCCATGACCAGCTCTGAAACCAGATTGCATAGAGGAGAAGGTACAGTGGGATTCGAAATGGTCGGTAATCTGTTTGTTAACTTGACTTTCAAAGACCTTAGAAAGGCAGGGTAGGATGAATATAGGTCTGTAACAGTTTGGGTCTAGAGTGTCTCCCCCTTTGAAGAGGGGGATGACCGCGGCAGCTTTCCAATATTTGGAAATCTCAGACGATACGAAAGAGAGGTTGAACAGGCTAGTACTAGGGGTTGCAACAATTTCGGCAGATAATTTTAGAATGAGAGGGTCCAGACTGTCTAGCCCAGCTGATTTGTAGGGATCCAGATTTTGCTGTCTGTCTGGATTTGGGTGAAGGAGAAGCGGGGGCGCTTGGGCAAGTTGCTGCAGGGGGTGCAAAGCTGTTGGCCGGGGTAGGTGTAGCCAGGTGGAAAGCATGGCCAGCTGTAGAAAAATGCTTATTGAAATGATCGATTATTGTAGATTTATCAGTGGTGACAGTGTTTGGAGCAAATCCCGTTAGCGGGATCGATTTGACAACAACCGGTGAAATGTCAGAGCGACAAATTAAAATTAAATTATTAGAAATATTTAACTTTCATACAATCACAAGTGCAATACACAAAAATAAAGCTTAACTTCTTGTTAATCCAGCCACCATGTCAGATTTCAAAAAGGCTTTACGGCGAAAGCAAACCATGCTATTATCTGAGGACAGCACCCCATCAAACAAACACATGACAATAATATTTCAACCCGCCAGGCGCGACACAAAACTCAGAAATAACAATATAATTAATGCCTTATCTTTGAAGATCTTCTTCTGTTGGCACTCCAATATGTCCCATAAACATCACAAATTGTCCTTTTGTTTGATTAATTCCGTCGTTACATCCCCAAAATGTCCATTTATTTGGCATGTTTGATTCAGAAAAACACCGGTTCCAACTCGCCCAACATGGCTACAAATTATCTAATAAATTACCTGTAATCTTGGTCCAAACATTTCAAACAACTTTCCTACTCCAACTTTAGGTATTTTAAAACGTAAATAATCAATAAAATTTAAGACGGGATAAACTGTGTTCAATAGCGGATAAAATCAAAGTGGACAAGCTTCAGGTCGCTCGCCCCAAACAAAAGAGTCCACTTGGCTCAACTCCCAGAAAGGAAAGGGCTACTTCTTCATTCCTCAAAGGAGAAACATCAACCAATTTCTAACATCTAGTGGAAGCCATAGGAACTGCAAGCATTTTCTATTAAAACGGGCTTGCCATAGAAAACTAATGGAAAACAGATTGACCCCAAAAAAAGATTTCCCTGCCAAATCAGTTCTGTTATACTCACAGACATTGTTCAAACAGTTTTATAAATATCAGAGTGCTTTCTATCAAAATATACTAATAATAATCATATCCTAGCTTCTGGGCCTGAGTAGCAGGCAGTTACTTTGGGCATGTTTCTCATCCGGACGTGAAAATACTGCCCCCTATCCCAGAGAGGCTAGACTCAGTGCAGTGGGGAGCTGGGAAGAGGTGCTCTTATTCTCCATGGACTTTACAGTGTCCCAAAATCTTTTGGAATTAGTGCTACAGGATGCAAACTTCTGTTTGAAAAAGCTGGCCATAGATTTCCTAACTGACTATGTGTATATTGGTTCCTGACTTTCCTGAAAAGTTGCGGTGGCTATTCGATGCTAATGCAGAAAGCCACAGGATGTTTTGTGCTGGTCAAGGGCAGTCAAGTCTTGGGTGAACCAAGGGTTATATCTGTTCTTAGTTCTACATTTTGAATGGTGCATGCTTTTTTAAGATGGTGAGGAAAGCACTTTTAAAGAATAACCAGGCATCCTCTACTGACGGGATGAGGTCAATATACTTCCAGGATACCCGAGACAGGTCGATTAGAAAGGCCTGCTCACTGAAGTGTTTTAGGGAGCATTTGACAGTGATGAGGTGTGGTCGTTTGACCGCAGACCCATTACGCACGCAGGCAATGAGGCAGTGATCGCTGAGATCCTGGTTGAAGACAGCAGAGGTGTATTTAGAAGGAAAGTTGGTCAGGATGATATCTAAGAGGTTGCCCATGGTTACGGATTTAGGGTTGTACCTGGTAGGATCCTTGATAATTTGTGTGAGATTGAGGGCGTTTAGCTTAGATTGTAGGACGGCCGGGGTGTTAAGCATATCCCAGTTTCGGTCACCTAACAGTACGAACTCTGAAGATAGATGGGGGAAATCAATTCACATATGGTGTCCAGGGCACAGCTGGGGGCTGAGGGGGGGTCTATGACCAGAGGCAACGGTGAGAGACTTGTTTCTGGAAAGGTGCATTTTTAAAAGTAAAAGCTTGAATTGTTTGGGCACAGACCTGGATAGTATGACAGAACTCTGCAGGCTACCTCTGCAGTAGATGCATTGGATCAGATATGATCTTAAACCTCAAATGAAGTACAGTTCCCAGTACTTACCCCTCTTATCTGCTGGGTTCCAGTGACCAACTGTATAGTCTTCTCCAGCTCCTTTTCAATGCGGCCTGCCCAATGCATCATTCTGAAGGAAGAAAGACACACAGCTGTAACTTTAATATTCATGCTTTTCATAAATAATATGAGGCTGTAAAAAAGTACATTCCCTTCCCTTGTTTACCTCATGTGATGTGCTGTACTGTCTGTCTGTCTGTCTGTCTGTCTGTCTGTCTGTCTGTCTGTCTGTCTGTCTGTCTGTCTGTCTGTCTGTCTGTCTGTCTGTCTGTCTGTCTGTCTGTCTGTCTGTCCGTCCGTCCGTCCGTCTGTCTGTCCACCTGTCTTTCCATCTTTCTGTCCATCACCCACTCCCCTCATTCCCTCCATAGACACACTTATTTTTTTATCTCCTAGCGTCAGTTTCATTCATCAACATCCCTTCCAGATGTCAATCATCCCAGTAAGGTTCTGGTTGGATGGAGTGTGAGCATGTGTTCTGAAAGCTGGGCTTGGATCAGTAGCACAGCTTAAAAGGGCATGTAATAAAACATTTAAAATGCAGGTCTGACAGAAGTGCACAATAAGCAGGAGGCTCTCTCAGTGGATGAAGCCAAGTCTGGAATGAAGAGATCAAACATCTGGAGTACCCCACTGTAGATCTCCCACCAAGACTACAAATGACTGGATCAAGATGTTCACAAGCTGCTGTTCAATCAGCAAGAGTTAGCAACTTAGAGTGGAGGCCCTACCCACCCAGGCATCAACCACCCCCATCTAAAAGATAAATAATTACACTCACATACATAAAATAGATCATTAATGAGTAATAATAAAAAGTAAGTCTAATCAAATTGTATTTGTCACATGTGCCGAATGAAATGCTTACTTGCAAGCCCTTAACCAACAATGCTTTAAGAAGTTAAGAAAAATCTGTGTTAAGTAAAAAAATAGATAATAAAAGTAACAAATAAATAAAAAGCAGCAGTAAAGTAGCAATAGTAAGGTTATATACAGGTGATACTGGTACAGAGTCAATGTGCTGGGGCATGTAGGTAGAGTTAAAGTGACTATGCACAGATAATAAACAGAGTGTAGCAGCAGCGTAAAAGAGGGGTCTAGGTATCCCTTGACTAGGGTGGCTAGAGTCCTTGACAATGTTTAGGGCCTTCCTCTGACATCCCCTGGTATAGAGGTCCTGGATGGCAGGAAGCTTGGCCCCAGTGATGTACCGGGCCGTACGCACTACCCTCTGTAGTGCATTGTGGTCAGAGGCCGAGCAGTTGCCATACCAGGCAGTGATGTAACCAGTCAGGATGCTCTCGATGGTGCAGCTGTAGAGCCTTTTGAGGATCTGAGGACCCATGCCAAGTATTTTCAGTCTCCTAAGGGGGAATAGGCTTTGTCGGGCCCTCTTCATGACTGTCTTAGTGTTTGGACCATGATAGTTTGTTGGTAATGTGGACACCAAGGACCCTGAAGCTCTCAATCTGCTCCACTACAGCCCTGTCGATGAGAATGGAGTTTGCTCTGTCCTCTTTTTCCTTCAGTCCGCAATAATCTCCTTTGTGTTGATCACGTTGAGGGAAAGGTTGTTGTCCTGGCACCACACAGCCAGGTCTCTGATCTCCTCCCTATAGGCTGTCTCATCGTTGTCGTTGATCAGGCGACAAGTTTGCCGATGACACTGTTGTGTCATCGGCAAACTTGACGATGGTGTTGGAGTCGTGCCTGGCCATGCAGTCATGAGTGAGCAGGGAGTACAGGAGGGGAATAAGCACGCACCCCTGTGGGGCCCCCGTGTTGAGGATTAGCATGGCGAATGTATTGTTACCTACCATTACCACCTGGGGGCGGCCCTCATCTGCGTGGCAGATGTGTGTTGTTACCTACCCCTACCACCTGGGAGCAGCCCTTCAGGAAGTCCAGGATCCAGTTGCAGAGGGAGGTGTTTAGTCCTAGGGTCCTTAGCTTATTGATGAGCTTTGAGAGCACTATGGTGTTGAACGCTGAGCTGTAGTCAATGAATAGCATTCTCACATAGGTGTTCCTTTTGTCCAGATGGGAAAGGGCAGTGTTGAGTGCAATAGAGATTGCATCATCTGTGAATCTGTTTGGGCGGTATACAAATTGGAGTGACTCTAGGGTTTCTGGGATAATGGTGTTGATGTGAGCCATGACCAGCCTTTCAAAGCACTTCATGGCTACAGACGTGAGTGCTACGGGTCGGTAGTCGTTTAGGCAGGTTTATTTAGTGTTCTTGGGCACAGGGACTATGGTGGTCTGCTTGAAACATGTTGGTATTACAGAATAAGTCAGGGACAAGTTGAAAATGTCAGTGAAGACACTTGCCAGTTGGTCAGCGCATACTCGGAGTACACGTCCTGGTAATCCGTCTGGCCCTGCGGCCTTGTGAATGTTAACCTCTTTATAGGTCTTATTCCCATTGACTACGGCGTGATCACACAATCGTCCGGAACAGCTGATGCTCTCAAGCATGTTTCCGTGTTACTTGCCTTGAAGCGAGCATAGAAGTAATTTTGTCATGTACTGTCATGTTGTGTCTTGTCTCTGTCCTTTCCCTTCACCCTGTCTCCCTCTGCTGGTCGTTGTTAGGTTACCTTTTCTCCCCCTCTTTCCCCCAGCTGTGCCTTGTCTCCTCCTAACCACCTCGTCACCCCTTTTCCCACCTGTTCCCTTTTTCCCTCTGATTAGGTCCCTATATCTCTCTCTGTTCCTGCTCCTGTCCTTGTCGGATTCTTGTTTGTTGTGTTTCATGCCTGAACCAGACTGTCGTCATGTTTGCTGTAACCTTGTCTTGTCCTGTCGGAATCTGCCGGTCCGTCTGAGCCTACCTATGTTTGGTAATTAAAGAAGCTCTGTTTAAGTTAATTCGCTTTTGGGTCCTCATTCACGCACCGTAACAGAAGAATCCGACCAAGAATGGACCCAGCGACTTCGGATCCTCTCCACTCAGCCGTCGGGATCCAGGGAGCGATGCTAGGCAGACACGAGCAGGAATTGTCTGCTGCTCGACATGCCGTTGAGACCCTGGCCACCCAAGTCTCCAACCTCACAGAACAGGTTCACCATCTCCGCCTCGATCCACCGGCCACTTCCAGGGCTTTCGAATCTCCGGAGCCCAGAATCAATAACCCGCCGTGTTACTCTGGGGAGCCCACTGAATGCCGCTCGTTCCTCACCCAGTGTGATATTGTGTTTTCTCTCCAGCCCTACACTTTCTCCAGGAGCACTGCTCGTGTCGCCTACGTCATATCTCTCCTTATTGGACGGGCTCGTGAGTGGGGCACGGCAATCTGGGAGGCAAGGGCTGAGTGTACTAACCAGTATCAGGACTTTAAGGAGGAGATGATACGGGTTTTTGATCGATCTGTTTTTGGGGAGGAGGCTTCCAGGGCCCTGTCTTCCCTATGTCAAGGTAATCGATCCATAACAGACTACTCTATTGAGTTTCGCACTCTTGCTGCCTCCAGTGGCTGGAACGAGCCGGCTTTGCTCGCTCGTTTTCTGGAGGGTCTCCGCGCAGAGGTAAAGGATGAGATTCTCTCCCGGGAGGTTCCTTCCAGCGTGGATTCCTTGATTGAACTCGCTATTCGCATTGAGCGACGGGTTGATCTTCGTCACCGAGCTCGTGGAAAGGAGCTCGCGTTCTCCGTTGCCCCCCTCTCCGCATCACTACCATCTTCCTCTGCCGGCTCGGGTGCTGAGCCCATGCAGCTGGGAGGTATCCGCATCTCGACTAAGGAGAGGGAACGGAGAATCACCAACCGCCTCTGTCTCTATTGCGGTTCCGCTGGTCATTTTGTCACTTCATGTCCAGTAAAAGGCCAGAGCTCATCAGTAAGCGGAGGGCTACTGGTGAGCGCTACTACTCCTGTCTCTCCTTCAAGATCCTGCACTACCTTGTCGGTCCATCTACGCTGGACCGGTTCGTCAGCTTCCTACAGTGCCTTAATAGACTCTGGGGCGGAGGGCTGTTTTATGGACGAGACCTGGGCTCGGGAACATGACATTCCTCTCAGACAGTTAAAGGAGCCCACGGCCTTGTTCGCCCTGGATGGTAGTCCTCTCCCCAGGATTCAGCGTGAGACGCTACCTTTAACCCTCACTGTTTCTGGTAATCATAGTGAAACCATTTCTTTTTTAATTTTTCGTTCACCTTTTACACCTGTTGTTTTGGGCCATCCCTGGCTAGTTTGTCATAATCCTTCCATTAATTGGTCTAGTAATTCTATCCTCTCCTGGAACGTCTCTTGTCATGTGAAATGTTTAATGTCTGCTATCCCTCCTGTTTCCTCTGTCTCTTCTTCACAGGAGGAGCCTGGTGATTTGACAGGGGTGCCGGAGGAATATCACGATCTGCGCACGGTGTTCAGTCGGTCCAGGGCCACCTCTCTTCCTCCACACCGGTCGTATGATTGTAGTATTGATCTCCTTCCGGGAACCACCCCCCCCCCGGGGTAGACTATACTCTCTGTCGGCTCCCGAACGTAAGGCTCTCGAAGATTATTTGTCTGTAGCTCTTGACGCCGGTACCATAGTCCCCTCCTCCTCTCCCGCCGGAGCGGGGTTTTTTTTTGTCAAGAAGAAGGACGGGTCTCTGCGCCCCTGCATAGATTATCGAGGGCTGAATGACATAACAGTGAAGAATCGTTATCCGCTTCCTCTTATGTCTTCAGCCTTCGAGATCCTGCAGGGAGCCAGGTGTTTCACTAAGTTGGACCTTCGTAACGCTTACCATCTCGTGCGCATCAGGGAGGGGGACGAGTGGAAGACGGCGTTTAACACTCCGTTAGGGCACTTTGAATACCGGGTTCTTCCTTTCGGCCTCGCTAACGCTCCAGCTGTCTTTCAGGCATTAGTCAATGATGTCCTGAGAGACATGCTGAACATCTTTGTTTTCGTTTACCTTGACGATATCCTGATTTTTTCACCGTCACTCCAGATTCATGTTCAGCACGTTCGACGTGTCCTCCAGCGCCTTTTAGAGAATTGTCTTTTTGTGAAGGCTGAGAAGTGCACTTTTCATGCCTCCTCCGTCACATTTCTCGGTTCTGTTATTTCCGCTGAAGGCATTAAGATGGATCCCGCTAAGGTCCAAGCTGTCATTGATTGGCCCGTCCCTAAGTCACGCGTCGAGCTGCAGCGCTTTCTCGGCTTCGCGAACTTCTATCGTCGTTTCATCCGTAATTTCGGTCAGGTGGCAGCTCCTCTCACAGCCCTTACTTCTGTCAAGACGTGCTTTAAGTGGTCCGTTTCCGCCCAGGGAGCTTTTGATCTCCTCAAGAATCGTTTTACATCCGCTCCTATCCTTGTTACACCTGACGTCTCTAGACAGTTCGTTGTCGAGGTTGACGCGTCAGAGGTGGGCGTGGGAGCCATTCTTTCTCAGCGCTCCCTATCTGACGACAAGGTCCACCCATGCGCGTATTTTTCTCATCGCCTGTCGCCGTCGGAACGTAACTATGATGTGGGTAACCGCGAACTGCTCGCCATCCGGTTAGCCCTAGGCGAATGGCGACAGTGGTTGGAGGGGGCGACCGTTCCTTTTGTCGTTTGGACTGACCATAGGAACCTTGAGTACATCCGTTCTGCCAAACGACTTAATGCGCGTCAGGCGCGTTGGGCGCTGTTTTTCGCTCGTTTCGAGTTTGTGATTTCTTATCGTCCGGGCTCTAAGAACACCAAGCCTGATGCTTTGTCTCGTCTCTTCAGTTCTTCAGTAGCCTCCACTGACCCCGAGGGGATTCTCCCTGAGGGGCGTGTTGTCGGGTTGACTGTCTGGGGAATTGAGAGGCAGGTAAAGCAAGCGCTCACTCACACTCCGTCGCCGCGCGCTTGTCCTAGGAACCTTCTTTTCGTTCCCGTTCCTACTCGTCTGGCCGTTCTTCAGTGGGCTCACTCTGCCAAGTTAGCCGGCCACCCTGGCGTTCGGGGTACGCTTGCTTCCATTCGCCAGCGTTTTTGGTGGCCCACCCGGGAGCATGACACGCGTCGTTTCGTGGCTGCTTGTTCGGTCTGCGCGCAGACTAAGTCCGGTAACTCTCCTCCTGCCGGCCGTCTCAGGCCGCTTCCTATTCCCTCTCGACCGTGGTCTCACATCGCCTTAGATTTTGTCACCGGACTGCCTTCGTCAGCGGGGAAGACTGTTATTCTTACGGTTGTCGATAGGTTCTCTAAGGCGGCTCATTTCATTCCCCTTGCTAAGCTTCCTTCTGCTAAAGAGACGGCACAAATCATCATCGAGAATGTTTTCAGAATTCATGGCCTTCCGTCAGACGTCGTTTCGGACAGAGGTCCGCAATTCACGTCTCAATTTTGGAGGGAGTTTTGCCGTTTGATTGGGGCTTCCGTCAGTCTCTCTTCCGGCTTTCACCCCCAGTCTAACGGTCAAGCAGAACGGGCCAATCAGAATATTGGTCGCATCTTACGCAGTCTTTCTTTTCGCAACCCTGCGTCTTGGTCAGAACAGCTCCCCTGGGCAGAATACGCCCACAACTCGCTTCCTTCGTCTGCGACCGGGCTATCTCCTTTTCAGAGTAGCCTCGGGTACCAGCCTCCGCTGTTCTCATCTCAGTTCGCCGAGTCCAGCGTCCCCTCCGCTCAGGCTTTTGTCCAACGTTGCGAGCGCACCTGGAAGAGGGTCAGGTCTGCACTTTGCCGTTATAGGACGCAGACTGTGAGGGCTGCTAATAAGCGTAGAATTTTGGACATGCGTCCTCGGGGCCGTGGTCACCAGTACCTCGTAGATTGGGAGGGGTACGGTCCTGAGGCGAGGAGTTGGGTTCCCTCTCGGGCGTGCTGGACCGTGCGCTGATCGAGGATTTCCTCCGTTGCCGCCAGGTTTCCTCCTCGAGTGCGCCAGGAGGCGCTCGGTGAGTGGGAGGGTACTGTCATGTACTGTCATGTTGTGTCTTGTCTCTGTCCTTTCCCTTCACCCTGTCTCCCTCTGCTGGTCGTTGTTAGGTTACCTTTTCTCCCCCTCTTTCCCCCAGCTGTGCCTTGTCTCCTCCTAACCACCTCGTCACCCCTTTTCCCACCTGTTCCCTTTTTCCCTCTGATTAGGTCCCTATATCTCTCTCTGTTCCTGCTCCTGTCCTTGTCGGATTCTTGTTTGTTGTGTTTCATGCCTGAACCAGACTGTCGTCATGTTTGCTGTAACCTTGTCTTGTCCTGTCGGAATCTGCCGGTCCGTCTGAGCCTACCTATGTTTGGTAATTAAAGAAGCTCTGTTTAAGTTAATTCGCTTTTGGGTCCTCATTCACGCACCGTAACAAATTTAGGTTGTCTGGTTGGGTCGTGTCACTGGGCAGCTCGCGGCTGTGCTTCCATGTACAAATGTTAAGGAAATAGTAACTCTACAAACATGAAGCCCTTTCTTCGCTCATATTTGTATTGGGGCTTGCGAAGCATGACTCTACCCTTTAAATCTTCATCATACTTATTATTATTATTATTATTTAGAACGCTATTCTTCTTACACTATTTAAGCTATAAACGTCATTCAAACTTTCAAATGTTTAGACCGGTCTGGAAGAGTGTGCATGTATACAACTTTTTGATATATTTTATACTTTTTAAATTATTAAGCTTTTAGTCCGTTTTTTTTGTCCTTCATCCACTTGCACGGAATTCCCTCTACATTCTAAAGGTCCCATTGTGACATTATCACCTCCAACATTCCATTCACAGTAAATGCAACAACAACGACTTCCATTCACAGTAAATGCAACAAAAAGTTAGAGGGTATGACACCTGGTCTATTTCCCTGCTATTCAAATCTGAAATTGAAACAAAAAGATCTGCAACCAATCTAACGATACAGCTGTTTTAGTAACCGAAATAACACAGCATTTCAGACATCAACTTCTCTGCTAGAGTCTAAACAGAATTATCTCATACCCACTGGCCACTGGCTCCAGGCTGGCTCCAGGTCATCTACAAGTCCATGCTAGGTAAAGCTCCACCTTATCTCAGTTCACTGGTCACGATGACAACACCCACTCATAACACGCGCTCCAGCAGGTGTATCTCACAGATCATCCTTAAAGCCAACACCTAATTTGGCCGCCTTTCGTTCCAGTTCTCTGCTGCCTGTGACTGGAACGAATTGCAAAAATCGATGAAGTTGGAGACTTTTATCTCCCTCACCAACTTCAAACATCTGCTATCTGAGCAGCTAACCGATCGCTGCAGCTGTACATAGTCTATCGGTAAATAGCCCACCCAATTTACCTACCTCATCCCCATACTGTTTATATTTATTTACTTTTCTGCTCTTTTGCACACCAGTATCTCTACCTGTACATGACCATCTGATCATTTATCACTCCAGTGTTAATCTGCAAAATTGTAATTATTCGCCTACCTCCTCATGCCTTTTGCACACAATGTATATAGACACTTTTTTTTCTTTTTTTCTACAGTGTTATTGACTTGTTAATTGTTTACTCCATGTGTAACTCTGTGTTGTCTGTTCACACTGCTATGCTTTATCTTGGCCAGGTCGCAGCTGTAAATGAGAACTTGTTCTCAACTGGCCTACCTGGTTAAATAAAGGTGAAATAAATAAAAAATAAATAAAAAATACCAATCAGAAGTTACAGCTGTTTGTCAGAGTTTAGAGTGAGGAAAAGTAGCTAGCTAAAGCAGCTCTCTCATGTCTCATCATTGAGCAGCCCAAATGGAGCCGTTGCGATGGATACTCACACACACAGAGAAGCGCACGTGGCAGCACAGGCAAATATTATGATGAGGGTGAAGAAGGTAATTGAATTTAGAACAATAGTGTAATGATGGTGAAGAATTGTGAACACCAAGAAAGTAGCTACAAGGAAGCATCCGAGGCAACAGGGCATCATCCTCCTTCTCAGGATCGTGCCCTGCGCTCTAAATAACTCAACTGGCTAGTTTGCCTGTCTGTAAAGAGAAAGGAGGGCTGTACAATTGATCTTGCTGCTCTAATTGGATAGAGTGAAGCTGTCTCAGTTCACTCGCTTCATATTTCACCCGATCTCTTCTCAATGCACTTCTTTCAGTTTTCACATGCAAACACTGTAGTTTAGACACTGACCACAACTACTGACCAAACTACTGCTCTGGTCTGCAGTAGCGCTGGTTTGATCTGGTCCTGTGCATAATTAGCTAACTCTGGTTCACACTAGCTCTGGTCTAACTCTTGTCTGCACTATTAAGTGACTTCACAAAGTATTCACACTCCACTTTTTCCACATTTTGTACTGTTACAAGGTGGGATTCAAATGGATTTAATTGCCTTTTTTTTATCAATGATCCACACAAAATACTCTGTAATGTCAAAGTGGAAGAAAAATTTGAACATTAAAAAAGTATATACAGTCCTGGTCAAAAGTTTTGAGAATGACACAAATATTAATTTCCACAAAGTTTGCTGCTTCAGTGTCTTGAGATATTTTTGTCAGACGTTACTATGGAATACTGAAGTATAATTACAAGCATTTCATAAGTGTCAACGGTTTTTATTGACAATTACATGAATATTTGCAATGTTGACCCTTCTTTTTCAAGACCTCTGCAATCCGCCCTGGCATGCTGTCAATTAACTTCTGGACCACATCCTGACTGATGGCAGCCCATTCTTGCATAATCAATGCTTGGAGTTTGTCAGAATTTGTGGGGTTTTTTTTGTCCACCCACCTCTTGAGGATTAACCACACGTTCTCAATGGGATTAAGGTCTGGGGAGTTTCCTGGCCATGGACCCAGAATATCAATGTTTTGTTCCCTGAGCCACTTAGTTATAACTTCTGCCTTATGGCAAGGTGCTCCATCATGCTGGAAAATGCATTGTTCGTCATCAAACTGTTCCTGGATGGTTGGGAGAAGTTGCTTTCGGAGGATGTGTTGCTACCATTCTTTATTCATGGCTGTGATCTTAGGCAAAATTGTGAGTGAACCCACTCCCTTGGCTGAGAAGCAACCACACACATGAATGGTCTCAGGATGCTTTACTGTTGGCATGACACAGGACTGATGGTAGCGCTCACCTTGTCTTCTCCGGACAAGCTTTTTTCCGGATGCCTCAAACAATCAGAAAGGGGATTCATCAGAGAAAATGACTTTACCCCAGTTCTCAGCAGTCCAATCCCTGTACTTTTGACAGAATATCAGTCTGTCCCTGATGTTTTTCCTGGATAGGAGTGGCCTCTTTGCTGCCCTTCTTGACACCAGGCCATCCTCCAAACGTCTTCGCCTCACTGTGCGTGCAGATGCACTCACACCTGCCTGCTGCGATTCCTGAGCAAGCTCTGTACTGGTGGTGCCGGCAGCTGAATCAACTTTAGGAGACGGTCCTGGCGCTTGCTGGACTTTCTTGGGCGCCCTGAAGCCTTCTTCACAACAATTGAACCGCTCTCCTTGAAGTTTTTGATGATCCGATAAATGGTTGATTTCGGTGCAATCTTACTGGCAGCAATATCCTTGCCGGTGAAGCCCTTTTTGTTTAAAGCAATGATGACGGCACGTGTTTCCTTGCAGGTAACCATGTTTGACAGAGGAAGAACAATGATTCCAAGCACCACCCTCCTTTTGAAGCTTCCAGTCTGTTATTCGAACTCAATCAGCATGATAGAGTGATCTCCAGCCTTGTCCTCGTCAACACTCACACCTGTGTTATAACGAGAGAATCACTGACATGATGTCAGCTGGTTATTGTGTAGCAGGGCTGAAATGCAGTGTAAATGTTTTTTTGGAATTCAGTTCAGTTGTCACACTCTGACCATAGTTTGCGTTGTTTGTTTCTATGTTTTGTTTGGTCAGGGTGTGATATGAGTGGGCATTCTATGTTGTATGTCTAGTTTGTCTGTTTCGATGTGTTAGGCCTGATATGGTTCTCAATCAGAGGCAGGTGTTAGTCGTTGTCTCTGATTGGGAACCATATTTAGGTAGCCTGTTTTGTATTGTGGAGTGTGGGTGATTGTTCCTGTTTCCAGTGTTCCTGTGTTTGTGTGTTTGTGTGTTTGTGTGTGTGTGTGTGTGTGTGTGTGTGTGTGTGTGTGTGTGTGTGTGTGTGTGTGTGTGTGTGTGTGTGTGTGTGTGTGTGTGTGTGTGTGTGTGTGTGTGTGTGTGTTCACGTTACGGGACTGTTTCGTCTTCGTTCATTTTGTTGGTTTATTGTTTTTGTTCGTTGTTAAAGTATTCTATTAAAATAGATAATCATCACGCTGCATTTTGGTCCTCCTCTCCTTCGCCCGACGAAGAACGTTACAATTTGCATGGCAAAGAGGGACTTTGCAATTAATTGCAATTCATCTGATCACTCTTCATAACATTCTGGAGTATATGCAAATTGCCATCATACAAACTGAGGTAGCAGACTTGTGTGAAAATTAATATTTGTGTCATTCTCAAAACTTTTGGCCACGACTCTACAGTACCAGTCAAAAGTTTGGACACACCTACTCATTCAAGGGTTTTTCTTTATTTTGACTATTTTCTACATTGTATAATAATAGTGAAGACATCACAACTATGAAATCACAGATATGGAATCATGTATTAACCAAAAAAGTGTTTACCAAATCCAATATACAGTATATTATATTTGAGATTCTTCATCCTTTGCCTTGATTACATAAGTATTCAACCCCCTGAGACAATACATGTTAGAATCACCTTTGGCAGCAATTACAGCTCTAAGAGCTTTGCACACCTGGATTGTACAATATTTGGACATTATACTTTTTAAAATTCTTCAAGCTCTGTCAAGTTGGTTGTTGATCATTGTTAAACAGCCATTTTCAAGTCTTGCCATAGATTTTCAAGACGATTTAAGCAAAAACAGTAACTGGGCCACTCAGGAACATTTCATGTCATCTTGGTAAGCAGCTTGAGTGTATATTTGGCCTTGTGTTTTAGGTTATTGTCCAGTTAAAAGGTGAATTTGTCTCCCAGTGTCTGTTAGAAAGCAGACTGAACAATATTTTCCTCTAGGATTTTGCCTGTGCTTAGCTCTATTAGGTTTATTCCCGTAACGTGATGCATCATAATGGAAAATATGAAGAGTGGTACTCAGTGATGTGTTGTATTGGATTTGCGTCAAACATAACATTTACTATTCAGGAAATAAAGTTAATTTCTTTGCCAGATTTTTTGCAGTTTTACTTTAGTGCCTTATTGCAAACAGGACGCGTGTTTTGGATAATTTTTATTCTGTACAGGCTTCCTTCTTTCTATTTAGGTTAGTTTTGTGGAGTAACTACCACGTTGCTGAGGCATCGTCAGTGTTCTCCTATCACAGCCATGAAACTCTGTAACACTTTTAAAGTCACCATTAGCCTCATGGTGCAATCCCTGAGCGGTTTCCTTCCGCTCCGGCAACTAAGTTATAAAGGATGAGTGTATCTTTGTGGTGACTGGATGTATTGATACACCATCCAAAGTGTAATTAATAACTTCACCATGCTCTACCAATAGGTGCCCTTCTTTGCAAGGAATTGGATAACCTCCCTGGTCTTTGTGGTTGAATCTGTGTTTGAAATTCACTGCTAGATTGTGGGACCTTACAGATAATTGTTTGTGTGGGGTACTGAGATGAGGTAGTCATTCAAAAATCATGTTAAACACTATGATTGCACACAGAGATGAGCCCATGCAACTTATTACGTTACACGTTAAGCACATTTTTACTCATGAACTTATTCATGATTGCCATAACAAAGGGGTTGAATAGTTGTTATTGGTTCAAGACATTTCAGCTTTTCGTTTTAAATTAATTAGTAGTAAACATAATTCCACTTTGCCATTATGAGGTATTGTGTGTTGGCCAGCTACACAAAATCTCAATTTAATCTATTTTAAATTCAGGCTGTGACACAACAAAATGTGGAAAAAGACAAGAACTGTGAATAGAACTGTGAATTTTTTTAATTAAGGGGTAGATCAGCTGTAATATCACAGATAGATTGTGACTTCCATCAATGTAATTGCCACTTTTCCAATCCCTCATATACTTTAAAATATATATATATATATACATAAAATATATTTGTATATTTTTCATGTATTATTTTCCCCTAACAACCCTCCCCTAATTGGAGTAAACTAATGGACAACAAAACATAGGCTTCTACTTACAGCTTATACATACTATATACAGTTCACGGGCACAGTATATTTTACAGTAGTTATATTTTGATGGTTTTTAGTCCCATTCAGCTCCACTCAACCCCTCCCATCTATCTCTGAACACCATCCAGATTTAATTTATACTTACCATACATTTTTCAACTGTGCTGCGATGTTTCACAAAAGTTCTGAACCTTTCTATTCTCATAGATTCTACATTTCTTAAATTAAATTGTGAATACTTTCTGAAGGCACTGTAAAATAAATACTTAAATGTGCATACATTAGCATACAGTATAATATCCATCAATAATAATTGCAACTCTTGAACTGTTCAAGCTAAAGACAACAAACCAACTTTCACATGTTCAGGTTATCCTATCCTATGAACCAATCAATCAATCAATCAATATTTTCATCAACCTACATGTTCAACTATAACTATTCACCATTCATTAAAACTGTAGACACTACCACTACTATAACTTATTTCAAAACCATACTTTTAAACAAGCTAGAAAGCACATCACATTTTCTTCAGGAAATGTACTTTTCAGCGATCACTGTTAGCCTAAAGAGTTTTTAAAAATTAGATAGAACTACAGCTAGCTATCAGTAGGTCTACATACGAACCTATTCTACGTAGTTCTTCAACTACCAAAACAAAAAACTTCTAAAGAGCTTTCATCACACTTTCATCACACTTTCA
This sequence comes from Oncorhynchus mykiss, assembly GCF_013265735.2. NCBI lineage: Eukaryota > Metazoa > Chordata > Actinopteri > Salmoniformes > Salmonidae > Oncorhynchus > Oncorhynchus mykiss. The sequence goes on along the minus strand of NC_048581.1, from coordinate 79,560,008 downwards.
TGCACCATCTTATTTCTTTCTCAAAATAATAGCCTCAAATATTCTAATCATTATATCATCATTCAACTAAAATCAAACTTAATTTACACTGAAGGTTTTACTAAATAAAATTGTGCATCTATTATTCTGCGTTGCTTTGCTTTCCTAAAAGTGTTGTCCACATGATCCTGCCTTTTATTCCCATCTTCTGACAGAAGATCACTTTGTCCTGTCTTTATTCTTTCAGTTTTCACAACAACTGTAGTTTAGACATTTCGTGATCTGATTGTGCCACAATCCAAAGTAATAAGGTTGATAAAGTAGTCTATCAAAGTAATCAGACCAATTATTTTAGTAAATGTAACTTTGACTACATGTAACTGCTTTGCTTTATTTAGTAAAGTAAAACTATGTCAACTTCTTACACTACCACATTAAAAAAAAAATCTAAAGCAAGCCGCACATCTTTACTTCATGTAAAGTTACCATCTAGTTTGTGCTTGTGTTCTGACGAGACAGCAGCAGCCGGCTCTGAGCCACGCAGCCTTTCAGTTCAGACACACTGTCATTTGCTCTCTGGATAAGAGCGCCTGCTAAATGACTCAAATGTAGATGTAATTTGTCTCTTAATAATATGACAAAAATAAATGTCAGCGTTAAAAGATTCTTATGAAAGACAAGAAAAGACAGATCTATTAAATCTGATTGATGAGAGGGTGTTTCAGACATAATTATGCACTAGACCTGTCTTTTTTATTTCCGCGCTGGGAGAGTTCAACCAATGACATCATTGGTTGATTGAGCCTACTGCCTGATCTAAAAAAAAAAATGGAATCATGTTTTGTAGCAATTATTGTGGCCTTTGTGTTTCGCTGATTGCACGATCACAGTATCAGGGAGTAGATATGGTTGTCCTTCTTCAATAGAGCCATTGGACTTCTCCCAACGATGTTGCAGCATATCTAGGTTGACTAATTTTCCCTGGCTTTGTAAAGACTACAGCCTGACGGGAGCCCTACTTCCTTGCTTCCGAACTCGAAGGCAGGCTTTTCCAAACGGGGGTGGTACCAGTTTACAGTTTCATTGGAGCCATGTTACCATGCACTGTCGATCCGAGATTGCTAAATAATTAGCTACAATGGCTGCTTCTGATGATTCCTCTTCCCAAGAAGAGCAGGACAATGAATTTTTTTTTGATGTTCTTTTACATAGGAACACACAGCCCTATTTATTTGTGCCGGAATAAACTGAAGAGGAGTTGCGAGACCAGCAGGCAGCGGCGGCAGCCTAGACCAGCTGGACAAGGACTCAGGAGGGCAAATTACAAAAAAGTAAGTTGTTTTGCTGTCGGTAGCTAACTGTCAATATAACCTATCTTTTTACACAAGGCAGTGTTTTTCAGTAAAGTACAATTTGATCGATTCGGCCATAACGAGGCTTGCTAGTACCTCTACAAGCCAGGCTAGCCAAATTTAGCTAGCTGTTTTTGCTATACTTCAAATATACCGTAGTACAATATTATAGCTAGTTAGCTAACTAGTCTACAGTAGCTAGCCTCGGTGCCTCTCATTCGGATCAGAACTGGATGCATGTTTTAATGATGTTGGCGGAGAGTAGCGGAATTACTTTGGCTTTATGACTCATATTAGTCTTGGAGTAACTATAACTGTGTGTTATAACTAGCTAGTTAATGTGTGTTTGTGGGATGTCTCATATTCTACACCATGCTGCTACTGTAGGAATACAGACAGTACACAACGATTGGCCATGAACAAATAAGTTGATGACTCAAGAGATGTGAAAGGTCCCATAACAACAATCTCCCCTTGTATCAAAGTGATACCGAACACCTCACTGCACCCACCAAACATACCATATTATGTAAGTATTTCCTTTGTAGAACTGTAGTATTTATTATAAGCGTAAGTAGTATATTTTTCTTTCTACTGTATATATGTCATACATTGCCATAACTGTTCCTGTGTACTGCTGTGTAAACTCACCTCGGTCTCTTGAGCAAATAAACTTGGCCTTGAATACAAGTCATGTCTACTTATTTGCTATATTGACAGACTAATCTGCTGTTTTATTGAAACATGTTTACTTTGCCAACACATTTAAGTTTAAATGATACATGATAAGCTAGTTTATCCAAATACATTTCATAATTATCACAATGAATTGATCCAGAAGTTGAAGTCTACACTTTATTGGTTTTTGATGCAGCTGGAATCATTTAGTCATTTGTCAGTACACTTTTAAAAATATATATATATATTTAAAACCCCGTTATATACATACAGTGGGGCAAAAAAGTATTTAGTCAGCCACCAATTGTGCAAGTTCTCCCACTTAAAAAGATGAGAGAGGCCTGTAATTTTCATCATAGGTACACGTCAACTATGACAGGCAAAAAAAAATCCAGAAAATCACATTGTAGGATTTTTAATGAATATATTTGCAAATTATGGTGGAAAATAAGTATTTGGTCAATAACAAAAGTTTATCTCAATACTTTGTTATATACCCTTTGTTGGCAATGACAGAGGTCAAACGTTTTCTGTAAGTCTTCACAAGGTTTTCACACACTGTTGCTGGTATTTTGGCCCATTCCTCCATGCAGATCTCCTCTAGAGCAGTGATGTTTGGGGGCTGTTGCTGGGCAACACTGACTTTCAACTCCCTCCAAAGATTTTCTATGGGGTTGAGATCTGGAGACTGGCTAGGCCATTCCAGCGCCTTCGTTGCCCGGGCGGTGTGCTTGGGATCATTGTCATGCTGAAAGACCCAGCCACGTTTCATCTTCAATGCCCTTGCTGATGGAAGGAGGTTTTCACTCAAAATCTCACGATATATGGCCCCATTCATTCTTTCCTTTACACGGATCATTCGTCCTGGTCCCTTTGCAGAAAAACAGCCCCAAAGCATGATGTTTCCACCCCCATGCTTCACAGTAGGTATGGTGTTCTTTGGATGCAACTCAGCATTCTTTGTCCTCCAAACACGACGAGTTGAGTTTTTACCAAAAAGTTATATTTTGGTTTCATCTGATCATATGACATTCTCCCAATCTTTTTCTGGATCATCCAAATGCTCTCTAGAAAACCTCAGACGGGCCTGGACATGTACTGGCTTAAGCAGGGGGACATGTCTGGCACTGCAGGATTTGAGTCCCTGGCGGCATAGTGTGTTACTGATGGTAGGCTTTGTTACTTTGGTTCCAGCTCTCTGCAGGTCATTCACAAGGTCCCCCCCGTGTGGTTCTGGGATTTTTGCTCACTGTTCTTGTGATCATTTTGACCCCACGAGGTGAGATCTTGCGTGGAGCCCCAGATCGAGGGAGATTATCAGTGGTCTTGTATGTCTTCCATTTCTTAATAATTGCTCCCACAGTTGATTTCTTCAAACCAAGCTGCTTACCTATTGCAGATTCAGTCTTCCCAGCCTGGTGCAGGTCTACAATTTAGTTTCTGGTGTCCTTTGACAGCTCTTTGGTCTTGGCCATAGTGGAGTTTGGAGTGTGAATGTTTGATGTTGTGGACAGGTGTCTTTTATACTGATAACAAGTTCAAACGGTGCCATTAATACAGGTAACGAGTGGAGAACAGAGGAGCCTCTTAAAGAAGAAGTTACAGGTCTGTGAGGGCCAGAAATCTTGCTTGTTTGTAGGTGACCAAATACTTATTTTCCACCATAATTTGCAAATAAATTCCTTAAGAATCCTACAATGTGATTTTCTGGATTTTTTTTATTCTCATTTTGCCTGTCATAGTTGAAATGTACCTATGTGAAAATTACAGGCCACTCTCGTCTTTTTAAGTGGGAGAACTTGCACAATTGGTGGCTGACTAAATAATTTTTTGCCCCACTGTATGTACAACAGCTAGAAATATCATGGCCCAATATTGGACTAAAGGAGCCTATCGTTACTCCTTAGTCCAGGGACCTTACATTTCCATTTAAAGGGTGAATTGGCTCTGGTAGACAAAACAGTCTACCAGAGCCAACAGACACCTCACAAGTCCTCAACTGGCAGCTTCATTAAATAGTACCCACAAAACACCAGTCTCAATGTCAACAGTGAAGAGGCGACTCCGGGATGCTAGACTTCTAGCAGAGTTGCATTGAAAAAGCCATATCTCAGACTGGCCAATAAAAACAAAATATTAAGATGGGCAAGAACACAGACACTGGACAAAGTCGCCTCCTCACTGTTGACGTTGAGACTGGTGTTTTGTGGGTACTATTTAATGAAGCTGCCAGTTGAGGACTTGTGAGGTGTCTGTTTCTAAAACTAGACACTAACGTACTTGTCCTCTTGCTCAGTTGTACACTAGGGCATCCCACTCCTCTTTCTATTCTGGTTAGAGACAGTTTGCGCTGTTCTGTGATGGGAGTAGTACACAGCGTTGTACGAGATCTTCAGTTTCTTGGCAATTTCTCGCATGGAATAGCCTTCATTTCTCAGAACAAGAATAGACTGACAAGTTTCAGAATAAATGTATTTGTTTCTGGCCATTTGAGCCTGTAATCGAGACCCACAAATGCTGATGCTCCAGATACTCAACTAGTCTAAAGAAGGCCAGTTTTATTGCTTCTTTAATCAGAAAAACAGTTTTCAGCTGTGCACCTATTTGCAAAAGGGTTTTCTAATGATCAATTAGCCTTAAAATAATAAACTTGGATTAGCTAACACAACGTGTCATTGGAACACAGGAGTGATGGTTGTTTATTATGGTCCTCTATTCGCCTAGGTAGATATTCCATAAAAAATCAGCCGTTTCCAGCTACAACAGTCATTTACACTATTAACAATGTCTACACTGTATTTATGATTAATATTATGTTATTTTAATGAACAAAAAATGTTGTTCTCTTTCAAAAACAAGGCCATTTGTAAGTGACACCAAACTTTTTAAGTGTAGTGTACATATCTACATTAATGGCCTCCCGAGAGGCACGGTGGTCTAAGGCACTGCATGTGCCATTTGAGATCCTGGTTCGAGAGAGAGAGAGGCCTCTAACAGGATTGCGCAAGGCAGGATTGCTGAAGAAAGCTCACTGACTATGAAAAGCTCACCGGTAGCAATGAAGTGAAAACAGACCACACTGGAGCAGAATGAACTGACGCTGACAGCTACAGATGTAGGATCTTAATTTGAACACTCTTTTGTTGCTGTTTTGGTGCTGAGAAGTATTTTGGTCTGTAATAAAGCCATTTTGAGGAGAAAAACTCATTCTGATTGGCTGGGCCTGGCTCCTCAGTGGGTGGGCCTATGCCCTCCCAGGCATGGCTGCACCCCTGCCCAGTCATGTGAGATCCATAGATTAGGGCCTAAGGAATTTATTTCAATTGACTGATTTCATTATATGAACTGTAACTCAGTAAAATCTTTGAAATTGTTGCATTTTGCATTTATATTTTTGTTCAGTATACATAAATGAACGGAAAACCCACACTAACACACGGTTATATTAACAGTATTGCACTTCTCATGTAGCCTACTTCTGGACAGCTAATAGCCTAGCCTCTGATCAAATAACATTATGGACTAAACGTTCAAATCCTGTTACTGCAGGATTAGTTTGCTGTGAGAATATAGGTCAAATTAAGATTTGACATCTGTAGTGACAATGCCTCTGTCCCCAAGCTAAATACTCCTTACACAACTTAACTAGTGTACAGTACAGTCGCCTATACACAATCACACATACTGTAGACAGACACAACTAAATTGTATACATACTAATCTAAAACACACACACACTCACACACACACACAAAAACAAGCAGGCCTTCGTTGCGGAAGACAGCAGACCCCTTCCTATTTTAGAGGGTCCCTGCCCTTCTGCTCTCTGTCCCTCACTCAAATAAATTCTGTTAAATTCATTATCATTTCATCGACATCAATGAAATCTACAGAAAAAACAACAACTAATGGGGTACAATTGTTCCTTAATACACACATTTAATAACAAATCAAGCACGACCTCTACATTACTAAAGTAGTAATTACAGTGCCTTCAGAAAGTAATCAACCCCCTGACTTTTTCCACATTTTGTTTTGTTACAGCCTGAATTAAATATAGATCAAATTTACATTTTGTCACTAATTACACTTTGGATGGTGAATCACAGTGGCGGTCGGTGCCGTTTAAGATGAGGGAGGACAATATTGTTATTAATGAGCATGGCCTTATATCTATTAGCTACAGCATATTGGATGACTGTCATTCATATTCCAATCACCCATGTCAATGTAACATCGATAGGTTTAAGCTACTACATGATACTAACATTTTCCCCATACCCATCATGAGGTTGCTACAACCTAGCCGATGAGTTAAAGTTTACAACGTAGGTGCACAGATCGAGAGAAATTTGAGTAATCAAGGTGACAGACATTGACACATTCAATACCACCTTGCACACTCTTGCCTGCATCTAGCTGATCTAGGGTGTAATCGGTAGTCTAACAGTTGCAAACGAGAATTTCTATTGGACAAATTCAGGTAAGTTCATCCCCATTTCGTTCAGTTTGCTTTTGTTTTAAGAAAAACATTTCAACAGAATCGGAGGAATGAATTACACCCCTGATCACATGCCAACACAGTTCACTTTCATAGCAGCCACATACAAACAGCATGACCCCTTTGATTGTGGTATAATTCCTTCTCGCATCTACACGATCTCCTCCTCTCACCTTTTCCCTACGCTTGTGGACTTCAGTGCACAACATATCAGCTATGTGACCAGGTGAACTAAACTTCCCAAGCCAAACCTTTATCTCATACTCACTAACCGCTACACACAGCCTACATCGTTGACAGCATATTAACGCCATAGTCAACATAGGTACAAGAACTAACCCGTTAGTAAACGCACTACAATCATGCAGCACAGTGTACAGTCAGCAGCGAGCAGTTTAGCAGTTACATCGGCGGGCCCGGTGACAATAAATTAATAAAACCAAAAGATGACATTGACTTGGAAGAGTTCCACTGTTTGATAGCCATAGCCAGCTAGCTAACATAGCATCCATCTCTGTTTGATCCTGGTGTTTGAGTAGACTATACTAGCTAGCTGCATTCGCTAGCTAAGTAAGTGAAAGTTTAAAAAAATACAACAAACTATGGCTAGCGCACGCTGTCTACTTGTTCATTTTTAAGAAATGTATTTGTTCAAAACTGTTCAACAATTGTCTTTCTCTGTCTTTGAGTCAACTACTCACCACATTTTATGCACTGCAGTGCTAGCTAACTGTAGCTTATGCTTTCAGTACTAGATTAATTATCTGATCCTTTGATGGACAACTTATCAGTTCATGCTGCAACAGCTCTGATAGGTTGGATGTCGTCCTCTGGAAGTTGTCAAAATTACTGTGTAAGTCTATGGAAGGGGGTAAGAACCACGAGCCTCCTAGGTTTTGTATTAAAGTCAGTGTACCCAGAGGAGGACGGAAACTAACTATCCTCCGGCTACACCATGATGCTACCCTACAGAGTGTTGTTGAGGCTACTGTAGACCTACATTGCAAAACAGCTTGTTTTTATCAATTATTTGGTGATGTGAATATTTAGAATAGTTTTAACTAAAAATAATAACGTTTTTAATGTTTCATTATTTTTATTTTTATTAAATTCCCCGAGGAGAATGATCCTCCCCTTCCTCCTCTGAGGAGCCTCCACTGGTGTATCAATACACCCAGTCACAACAAAGATACAGGTGTCCTTCCTAACTCTGTTGCCTGGAGAAGAAAGAAACCGCTCAGGGATTTGACCATAAGGCCAATGGGGACTTTAAAACAGTTACAGAGTTTAATTACTGTGGTAGGAGAAAACTGAGGTAGGATCAGCAACGTTGTAGTTACTCCACAATACTAACCTAAATGACAGAGTGAAAATCTTCCAAAACATGCATCCTGTTTGCAATAAAACTGCAAAAAATGTGGCAAAGAAATGTTGTTTTAGCTCTATTCCGTTTATTTGTATGTTTTTATAAAAAATAAACAGAATAGAGCTAAGCACAGGCAAAATCCTAGAGGAAAACCTGGTTCAGTCTGCTTTCCCACAGACACTGAAAGATAACTTCACCTTTCAGCTGGAAAATAACCTAAAAACACAAGGCCAAATATACACTGGAGTTGCTGATCATTGAATGTTCCTGAGTGGCCTAGTTACAGTTGACTTAAATCGGCTTGAAAATCTATGGCAAGACTTTAAAATGGCTGTCTAGCAATGATCCACAACCAATTTGACAGAGCTTAAAGAATTTTTTAAGTTGTAATTTGCAAATATTGTACAATCCAGGTGTGCAAAGATCTTTGAGACCCAGAAAGACCCGGAAAGGTTTCTTGTAGGGTTAGGTTTTGGAATAGATATTGAAAAAGGGTGTGACCTTTTGCGATTGAATGAACAACACCTGTCTGTAAATATTATTAATCTACAAACACATCAACTACAATATATTTCAAATATATCAACCATTAAACTACCACAGACCTTCATTCTGAGATATGAAAAACAAAATGGGTGTGAACTATCCCTCTAAACTGTAAATATTGCTGGTTTGACCTATGGACTCTCAACACGTGACCTTAGAAGGTAAGCTCATGGCTGATGTATCTGATGTTCAAACCAAGCCAATGATGACCTTCATTTGGGCTGTAGGATATTAAATCCAAAAGCACATTAAATACAACTTTTCGTATGAACCTAGAATAATTCATTGGGCTACATAATATGGGCATGAACAGACCTAAAAGTAGGCCTACAAATCCATCAAATATCGTTCAGCGAGTTTGGGACATTTATTGGGCCTATCATCCAAGACTGTCTCAGGAACAAAATGAAACGTGCTTAAATATCAACCCTATAGCTCTTCAGTCAGACGCCATCACCACGTTTCGGCGATGGATCTCTAAACCCAAGTAATTTCTAGTGAAGTGAAGCATTGAACAAATCTTTCATAATTGAAGTTGGACTATTTTCATAGCTATGTTTATGTTTGTGAAATTACCAATACTTTTATGCACAATATTGTAAGATAAAGTATACCTCATTTACCTTGAGATGATTGTGTAAGATCCTTTCCACCTCCGATAACTGTAAGGAGTTTTCTCCAACATTATTTGTTACAACAAATGAACTGTACTGTTCGGCACACACACACACACACTGTGATACACACACCGGCGACAACACCAGGGTGTCACACATTCCTCTGGATTGCCTTTATCCAATGTCACGTCGTACTCTTTTCTCTTCATTGAGTGTTGGTTCACCATTTTCACCTTGAGGACTCTTTTCATTAGAACTATTTTTGTCCAGTTTACATACTTTTTGTGAATTACTGACATTCTTAATGCCCTCTAATAATAACTTAGTTTCTTATCCAAACAACTAGGGGACTATTCTTATGTAACCTAACCCTATAAGAGTTGACTCAGTCCAGAAAGAAATGTAACCTATACCTACAGTTTAGAAATTAGGCTATCATGTCAATAACATAATTACAAGGCTTCACACTCCTTATTAGCCTAAAGCCTAAATACAAGATAATAATGATTAGTAGGCTAAATGTTTACATTTATTTTAGCTGGAGTAGCCTAAAACAGTTATATCTAGAATATCTTGACACACATTTGTCTCTGTGAGAATCGCCATCATAAATCCTGTAATGGCCCACTACACACTGAGCTAGCTGCTACAAATACAGCTTCCGAGGCAGGACCTGATAGCCTATAGATAACAACTGCCAATTTACACAGTCTATGTATGACACAGGCTACTAATGCCCCACTAAGAGGGGTGAAGCATCAGTTTGAATTACACATGTTTTTATTAGGCAGAAGGAAGGAATTATCAGAAGGATGTCATCATGTGCGTGATTGTGTAGCCGCACAAACTGCATACTATTGTATTATTTTACAAACCATGCATTTGGAAGGGAATAAATAGATTTGGAATTATTGAATAGTCTATCAAACTAGCGGATGCACCTGAGGAGGAAAGTTCCCAAATCCATCTTTATTAAAATCGGATACATCATATTGATCCCGATTTACAGAACGGGTGGGACTAATCCTGAATGCTGATTTGTAAAAAAAAAAAATACAAAAAGTTAAATGAATAAAAAAATAAAAAAACGCATTCCAGCCGGTATCTATTCCACGAGTTACCACTGGCTAAATCTGTGACCTTAAAATGCCTATTTACTCTGTTCCATCTGACTGCACAATCCACTGTCTCTCACAACCCCAATGATCAGGCAGCACAAGTCACATAGTCTGCACACATGCTATATTTTTTATATCAAATAAAGACATTCCGAAAGCGATATTATGAATGTTTATAAAATCTGAAATGACATAAACAGCTGAATAACCGTTGTATTTGGATTTGCAGATTCATTTATCCTAATCCATGGGACAGAATCGGAAACAACGCCAAAAGCTTCTCAGTTAGAGAGAGTGGGGGATTCGGACTCAAAGCATTAGCTCGGCTATACAATACTGTTGCTTGTTTAATCCCAGAAGAAACAAGGAAAGCAACAGTAAGACTCCAGAGTCAGACCACCTTCACTGACACAAGAAATGCAGAAAAAAATAGGCTACACATTGATTGAATCACAAAATGTAAAATATATATATATATAGGCTACTGCAATAAATGTCCATTTTATATAGCATTTTATTATGTTTCAAAAGTTGTGAATAACGGGCCCAATAATGCTTATTAAAACGCCTGGGGACCTATTTACTTATACATATTGTGCAGTCTATTCTCGTTCAGACACTATAATAAAACACTGTCAATTAATACATGTTTTGTTTTGTTTATACAATTTGATTAAATATTATGAAGAAAAACTAGCTGAAACTTGACGGACACGAAGGTGAATAGCTTACATCGAACACACTACAATGGAAAGATGAATCCAAAACCATTCTAAAGGATAGGCATGTGCCTTAGCTTCTTTTTGTAATATATTTCCAATCTATTTAGGTCGAGGAGAGAAATATATACAGACCTATATATTCGTAAAATTAAATTGAAGAATTCGTTCTCCTTCACACCAACCTGGTGACAGGCAGGTAGGTGAATGCCACAGCACAACCGGAGGGCTAGATTTGGACATCCTCCCGGGCACTTTTCTTCCCTACCTGAGTTATGCCAGAGGGGCATGGCATTTTTCTGCTTTAAATTGACTGAATAGGCCTACCGGTAATTAAAAATTGCAATAATGTCAGCAGGATTGCTTGATAATTAGGCTACTTTGATTGTGAGTTTTAAAGGATTGTCATTGTGACTTGGTATAGATCGAAGCAGCTATCACCCATGCGCCGGCAGAATGCTTTTTAAAAACATTGTAGCATGTTTGCCTATCCGTTATGAACACAGAAGACAAAAAAATAGGTGACCTGCATTGAGCGGAAATCGTATCCCAAGCCATGATTAATAATTTAATGCCCATGCTATTACGGGGAGCACCTGTGCCCCATTAGTAGCCTATGATGCATCGATCCATGAACGCAACATCCCATAGCCTAATCAACAATGTATGCAAGGGCAGAAGCGGTAGACCCTCATATTATATGGCTAGATTATCATTGCTAGAATAATATTCTTGCAAGCGGATATATCTATAACATAGCTCACGCATGGTTCAGAGACGGAAACTGCGTTTCTGTTTCAACATCAGACAGCATCGCGCGATTATCGCACCTAGTAAACAGCGTTGTTTGGGCCACCTGTCCCAGTTCTGCGCTCTCCGCAGTATCCCTGTTTCTTTCGCACCCCAAATGGTACTTACGTGTAGTGTTGGGGGAAGCGGAGGCTCCCCGTTGCCGGCGAAGATAAGCTAATGATGAGGATAGTTTGGATTGAGAACAGACAGAATATACCGTAGGACTGAGCGCAGATCGCCATTTTCCATTAAATATTCAAGAAACCGGCATAAATAGAATAGGGTCGTGATAATAATAGTCTCTTAGAGCGGAGCTAATAATAAACGCTGAGCTCCGAAAGTGTGTCGGTTGATGGCGAGGTTCCTCAAGACCTTGCGCTGTGAAATCTCAATCTGAAACGTACAGAGGACTGGCAGCTCAAGACAACCGATTCGAAGACTCACAGATGCATTGACGCTGCTGCCACCGCTGGTGCTGCTGTGCCTTTGCGCACTCGCTCTCCTCCCTCCCTCTCCCTTGCACATTTGCTCCCCTCGCTCCCTCTCCAACCGAACGCGTGAACACAAGACGACACATTCGCTCCAATATTCCTACGCGACAGACGGGGGCGCGCGTGCAGTCTATATCACTGTCCTGTTTTCCATGCTTTCTCCTCTCCTCCTTGGTTCCCACGCTGAAAGACTGGGGAAACTCAACAATTAGGAGCACAAATGAAGGCTTTATTTAGGTAATTACAGACATGACTAGAGGGGGAATAAATGAACTAGAGTGTAAGCATTCTGCATCACTAAAGTTCCTAAGGGCTTCTCTCAGACCAAATGAGTTCTAGTAACTTAAAAGGATTTGACCCAACATAATATAAACAATATGGCAGGAAGAGGCATAATGTATTCAGTACCTCTGTTTTCTCTGTGTCAACTGTTTAAATTGGTCTCCAAAAGGTTGATTAGTTGCAGTCAGATTCTATACAGACACCCTCAACAACCCCAAATATGTATTAACATGTTGTGTCCTAACATCTATAACATAAAATGATACCCATGATTACTGACCCAGTAAAAATACAAGGCCACAGAAACAGGGCTCAGTGGTGCAGTGGTCTAAGATACTGCATCTCAGTGCAGAGGCGTCACTGGTTCGAATCCAGGCTGTGTCACATCTGGCCGTGATTGGGAGTCCCATAGGGCAGCGCACAATTGGACCAGCGGCGTCCGGGTTTGGCCCGAGGTAGACCGTCATTGTAAATATGAATTTGTTCTTAACTGACTTGCCTAGTTCAATAAAGGTTGAAATAAAAACAGACATATCCAGGTGCTCCAGATCCCTGTGCCAGGCTGGTTTTGTCTGTAAGTCTTGGTTCAGTCAGGGGGCATTCAGGTGCTCTCCTAACTGAAGCAAACAGCCAGCCGTAGGACTGAGCGCAGGGTCACTTTGCTGTGCAGCAGCTTTGTCACTCAGTGATAGGTAGCCTGAGAGATGGGACAGAAATGTTAGGACGCAACTCAGGCAGAAAGAAAACCCTCATGATACAATGTATCATCTGGGTTTGTTTACCAAACCTTTACCTTTACTAGACTACAGTTTATGTTCTATTGACCAGCTAGGGCTCTCGTAGTCTCCTCGTCTAGAGTTTCTCTCTCAGACTTTTATGATCCAGTCAGACAGCCCCACAGTACCAGAGACATGCTGAGGGCTGATTCATTATTCCCAATGGGACACCAGCTTGAATTAATACTCTGATGATATATTCAAATCAGCACATTTCCCAACATAGACCATTTCTGCTGACTCACTGCCGTCCTGATTTCTCCTTCCTCTCACACATATGCAAAGTCCTCTCAAAGCACCTGGCCCACGGGGCCTAAGGAGAGAGAGATACGTGCAACTGCCATTCAGAACCACTCTAATTGTGAGTAATTGTATTAACCTCTATCACACAGAGAGTTGACATGTGTAGAGGGTTTACAATATACAGTGTCACCATGACTACATACTTACAGGGAAGTCTCTGGACTGGGGGGAGAATGATGTCACGTACAGATTCCATATAATGTACAGGAAATTTTAACAAATATAAATGTAATACATTTTCACACATAAAACAGAACTGGTGGAGCTGTGCCATTAATGGTGGTTGGCTCATTGTTTTTTACTGTGATGAACGCTGTTCCATTCTGCCAGTGGTAAAGAGGGAGAAGACAATTACAAGTATGGAAATATACTATGGCCTGACCATTAATGGTTTAGTTTGGAGCAAGCTGAGGGGCCAACAGCACGATGGCCTTGTGTTGACGAGAGGTTTATTTTTCTTTACCTTTCCTGACAGTTTTTATTCTATTTGCAGGCACAGTAGTGTACCAGATTTTAGTCCAGGACAATTTCACAGTATTCATATTCATGAACCTGTATATTGATTCAATATTTTGTCCAACACAATTTGTCGCACCTTTGGTAGTAAGGAAGTGAGTTGGGAGTTGGACTCTCCATTTCAAATATGATTGCAATTTATGAAGCCAATGTGAGGAAAGACTGACAACC